>NW_007729257.1:65951-141905 GCF_000696425.1 Galeopterus variegatus | reverse complement strand
CCCCCCCCCCCCCCCCCCCCCCCCCCCCCCCCCCAGATGTGTCCCCCCCATTTTTCCGTTTTAAGAGCTTAAAAAAAAAAAAAAAAAAAAAAAGGTTGAGGTTGTTAAATCTTCCTCATTTGTGTTGTTTTAAGCCACTGACTTTGTGGTTTTTTGTTACGGCATTATGAAGAAATTAATACAGATACTTTTTTTCCCCCCTTGACTGGGAGACATAAAAGGCAGGTGTTATTAATTGTTGTACTTGTTACATACATGCCTTGCCAAATGCAGTAGAGTGATAGAGAATTAGGCTATAGTATGAATAATAATGTGTTTAATAAATAAATATATATATATAAATTACTTTTATATGTAATACTTCTCTTTTAACATATTTTTACTGCAATGATCAGCCAAATCTATGAAAGTCAAGTTTAAATTCAAGAGGGATAAATCCTCATTTTATTTAATGGTTGGGAATTCTGCAATTTGTCTAGCAAAAACAATAAGAAATGACTTACCTCTCTTCTTCATTACTTTTATTTTTGGCTTAAATTCACAAGAAAGTGTTCTAATATGTCAACCAATATTTATTAAACGCTCATTTCATGCAAAACATGAATCTGGGCACATCTTGCCATTTTATTTTCCATAAATAGGTTTCCTGTCTTTTCTTTGGATTCATTTGTAATAAGATATCCCCTGGCACCCCAAGCAAATTGTGAATTAATTCTCACTCATGCTTTCTAACCCTCACCTCTCAGCACTCTGCGTATTTTAAGTAATAAGTAAATAAGATGAAAGTTTGAAATCCAAGGCATTTGCTTTCTACCTTTAATCTTTCATGCTGAGAATCATGAGCCCATGTTATCTTAACTCTTACATTGGCCTGACTTTAGATTTGTAGTCATCAATGTTAGGTCAGCGAGACAAACAGAAGACTCCGAGTCAAACTTTATCAAGCAGGGGAGTTTACTCTAGTGAACCTGGAAGGGAAATGCTCTCATACAGATTAGCAGGCTCTTTATAGGGTTTGTCTAGGAGGGGGTTGGGCAACTATTCTGAGCACTCAACTTAAACAAGATTTTCTTATCTCAATGCACTAGCCTTGAGGGAAAGGGAGGGGGTAGGGACATAGGGTTAGGGAGAAGTCAACATGCTGTGTTTATGCTGAGTTGATTGTGAGGCATAACAATCAACAATAAATAGTTGAATTTAGCAACAACAAAAAAAGTATGTGTGTCTGTGTGTGTGTTTTCATTTGCAAAGAAATTCTTAATTCTCTGTGAATTAGTTTAATAAGGACATGAGTGTTATAAAACAAATTCAGCTTTCCTAAAGCTCACGAATTGTAGGTTTTAGGCTAAAAGACTTATGCAAAGATATGAGATCATATGAGGCTTTTTGAATCTTTGAGGCTTTTTGAGGCTTTTTGAACAGGTAATACTGTTCTCCTATCGTGGATCAGAAAACCAATACGACTTATTTTGTACTGGGTATTCTCACTAAAGAAACAAAAACAAACAAGGAAGTAAGTAAATAAATAATTATATGAATTAATAAGTATAATAAAGCAATAATAAACTTTGTTTTAAAAGATTATAAGATAAAATTTATTGTTTTAATAATAATACTCATTTAAATAAATTATTGGGCAATTTGAACATTTACTTTTAAATATAAGTTATTTAATATCTTTTGCATCCTTTGCTTACTTTTGTTTTGTTTGCTTTTGATAAATTCAGAACAATTTTCATAATACCCCCCAGTCACCAAAAATTTAATCTAAAAACTTCCTTATTGAGGTAGGGAACGGAAGACAGTTTTGGTTTTGTACACAATTTTCAAAAGGAGAAATTGCACAATTTAATTAGAAATTAGCTCTGAACTCCATTCTATGTTCTGTAGACTAAAGCTTAGATACAGCCTGAGTAGGAAGCTTTTTTTATTTTTTTAATTGAAACATAATTAGTTGTACATATCTGTGGGGTGCAGTGCTGAATATCAGTACCTATGTGTAATATGTGATACTCAAATTGGAATAATTAGTATATTCAACATTGCACAATATAATCATTTTTTTGTGGCCCTTTAGCAATTTCTGGCTAACCCCCCTCCCACTTTCTCACCTCTGGTAACCTCAGCTCTGTTCTCTCCTTTTGAAAATTCAATGTATTATTGTGATTGTTATATATTTCATCTTTCTTTTCTTTTTAATTTATTTGTTTTTTAGCTCCTTCCTATGAGTGAGGACATGGGGTATTTCTCTTTCTGTGCCTGGTTTACTTGAATACACACTTTGGCCATGACAAGTTTCCTGAAATGACTTTCTCTTTATGGGGACTGACTTGTTTTTATGCAACTGCTAGAGGTTTTGTTCAACATGTCAGATTGCCAAAATTTAGTTTTTTCAATCATAAAATGTAATGTCAATCCTTATTCAGTATTATATTTATAATATGTATACATTTATAAAAATAGTACATAACATGTTGGTGACAAATATTCCCAAAGCATATGTTTAAAAAAATCACTTAACTCATCTAGATGTGTAATCTTGCATCACTAGGATTAGAAAATCTAAACTACTAATAACAATTAATATATTTTCAGCACTAACTGTACACTTGTAGGATATTGTGCTAAGTCCTTTATATGCATCATCTCATTCGCTCCTCAAATCAACTTAGATATATATGAGATATTGGATCTGTGTGTGTGTGTGTGTGTCTGTGTGTGTGTGTGTGTGTCTGTGTCTGTGTAAAAAGTGAGGCCTAAGAAGTTACTTATCCAAGTTCATTGACACAGTATACAACTGAGAAAGGGTTGAAATCTGTCAGATGCATTCCTGGGTCTGTGTTTAATTCTCTCCCTACATTCCCCAACTCCCGTTTTTTTTTTTGTTTGTTTGTTTTAATTCCTCTTATTTCTTGTGGTCTTGCTGATGGTTAGCTCTTCATTTGGTTATTTTGTCTACTTTCTTACCCTATAAGCCCTTGTCCATCTTCCCCGCTCACTAGTTTCAGCACAAATCGAACATTCTATCCTGCTTTGTCCTCTGGTACTTATGAACATTTTATTTGTGTCCTGACTTTAGGTTTTGGATGGACAGACTTTTCTTAGTCCCAATTTCTTCCTTTGTCTCCATGTTCCAATATTTAGAGAGATTGAATTTGAATGCATTGCATTTGTCCTCAGTCGTGTGGGAGCTAAAAAACAAGAACAACAACAACAAAACAAATAAATAAAAAAAGAAAGAAAAATACAACAATCACAATAATTTGTTGAACTTTTAAATGTAGAGAACAGAATTGAGGCCACCAGAAGTGGGTAGGGTTGGGGGGTAGTGAGAAATTGGTAAAGAGCCACAATTATATTGTATTTACATTAGTGTAACATTTAATATACTAATTATCCTGATTTGAACATCACATATTGCACACAGATGTTGATATTCAATGCTGTACCCAACAGATATATACAATCAACTATGTTTCAAACAAACAAACAAACAAACAAAACCAGAAAAAAATGATAAATTAAAAATAAAAAATAAAAACCTGGCATATTAGATCTCCCACACAGTGGTAACAGTTTTGTGATAATTACTGTTATTTATTGACTAAAACCATTTTAATAATGTCATATGTTATTCAATGTTTGAAATAAAATTGTGATGATCGAATTACTGCCTTCAGGAGTTTATAAGTTAGTGATGAAAATCTAGTAGAGTAAAAGCTATACAGCATTGTGTACTTCACCCAGTGCTGTGATGTTCATGTTTCTTTTTCTCCTCACCACACCTCCTCTGAGACAGAGAGGAAAAGTTATTGGGTATATTTCACAATGATTAAATTAAAGCCAAGAGAAGTCTGATACTTATTTACAGCTGCCAAAATATTTACTTGCAAAGCAAATTTTATTGGTAATTTGAAGCCATCACCATACATTTTAATGATCTATTTGTATTAAATAGTACTGTCTTGTTGGGACATTATGGGTCAAGTAGGTTTGCCAGGTTTTATAGTTATTCCTTTGATAACTACTCCTACAGCATATGTTTATGCCATTGGATCAAAATTCTGGGTTAATTATTCTGGAATGTGTGGTGATAGACCAGATATTTCCGTTTCTTCTGAAGCTCTGACATCAACATGGCATGTGATGTGGTTGGTATTTTCTCTAGAAACTAGACATATTCAACTGGTATCACCATTATCATATGCTCCTGAAAACAGGAGCATAGCCACAAGAATTTCCACATATGGATAGCAAGAGTATCAGATTGTTTCCTGATGATTTGAGTCATCTATAAGAGAATTTGTGAAGCAGTTGTGCCTTAATTTTTAAACTCTTGTGTAATTTAAGGTAATTTTTGTGTATTTGTCTCTCATTAATTTACACTAATTTCATCCACATGTTAAACAATTTTTTTTAATGAGCAAGAGGATTTTCAGTGCCATTTATTTGTTAGAAGTGTCAATTTATCTCCAATTAAATGAGGTTTGTCACCAAAATGTAGACACCTTCCAAAACAGGTTTGAGGGGTTATAGATTTCATTTGCTTGTATGACTCCACAAAATTTAATGTTTTCAAAACACATTTATTTATATCTGAAAATTATTCTATGGGCAAATCAGGGCAGGTAATACTGTTCTCCTATCGTGGATCAGAAAACCAATACTCAGGGAAGTTACAAAAGTTGTCTGAAATCCTGGGGCTAGTAAATTGCAGAGTTTTATCCTAATATGTTTCTTGACTCCACTGTATCACATTTTCCCCAGTTATGTTTCTACTTTGTATTTTAAGGTGATTTATAGATTACGTCATTTAGAGATATTTTCTACTGTATTCAAGAATCAAAAGGTCAAAGATGCATAGCTGGAAAAACAAGTACAGACTTGGCAAAATGAAAGCTAAAACTCAATGCGTTTCCCTAAAAACAAAAATATTTTCAGTACAAAAAATGATGCTTTCAATTTAGAATTAGCAACTGTGTGGGACAAAGGAGTCTTTTCTAAGACTCCCTATGTTAGTGTGGTCCACCCTGCCAGGTTAGGGATGTGTACTGTGGGCAAGAAACAACAGAGAGTAATTTCTTTGTCAAAATCAATCCAATTTTGTCAGCCTTTTTGCTGCCATTCTTAAAGCAGAGAAATCAGGTAGCTTCGCTTATGTTTTCATTATTCACTGTAAAATGAAATAGATGTGAAGGCTTTAAAAGGTCATGTATGCTTCTTATCAGAAATCATGGCAAGTTAAAATTAAATAAACATTAATATTTTCTTAAAAAACTGTGGGATTTCTCTAAATACTTAGAATTGCTAAAAGTACAAGATTTTTAAAGGGAATTTGGGTGAAGAAACCAAGCCCATAGTTTTTTTTTTTTGTTTGTTTGTTTTTTTTTTTCCTTTTTTATATATTCTTTATTTTTTCCCCTTTACTAATACCCCCCCCCCCCCCCCCAACCCCCTTTCCTACCACTGGCCACCTCAGTTCTGTTCTCTACTCATAAAAAGTTCAACATATTACTATGATCATTGTATCATTTTTTAAACTAATTTATATTTATTTATTTTTTTATTAGCTCCCATATATAAGTGAGGACGTGTGCTATTTCTCATTCTGTTCCTGACTTGTTTCACTTAACATAATTTTCTTGAAGTTCATCCATGTTGCTGCAAATGGCAGTATTTCAATCTTTTTTATGGCAGATTAGTATTCCATTATATAAATATAGCACATTTTCTTTATCTACTTATCCAATGATATACATTTAGACTGATTCCAGCTCTTGGACATTGTGAATAAAGCTGCAATACACATGGGAATAGAAATGCCCCTTCGACATGATGATTTCCATTCCTTTAGGTATATACCCAGCAGTAGGATTGCTGGGTCATATGGCAGTTCTATCTGTAGTTGTCTGAGGAAGCTCCATACCATTTTCCATAATGGCTGCATAATTTTACAGTTCACCAACAGTGTAGGAAGGTTCCCTTTTCTCCACATCCTTGCCAGCATTTGTTATTCTCTGTCTTTCTGATGATAGCCAGACTAACTGGAGAGAAATGACATCTCGATGTGGTTTTGATTAGCCTTTCCCAGATGCTGAGTGCTGTTGAGCTTTTTTTCATGTGTCTATTGGACATTTATATATTTTCCTTTGAGAAAAGCCTATTCAGCTTCTTTGACCATTTTTTAATTGGATTATTTGTTTTTTTTAATTTATACTTCTTTGATTTCCTTATATATTCTGGTTATTAATACCTTGTCAGATGTATAGTTCACAAATATTTTCTCACACTCCTCAGGTTGTCTTTTTACTCTGTTAATTGTTTCCTTGGTGGTGCAGAAACTTTAGAGTTTTCTATAATCCCATTTGTTTATTTTTCCTTTTGTTGTCAGTGATTTTGGGGTTGTATTCATAAAGTTTATGCACAGTCTACTTCCTGAAATGTCTCCCCTATGTTTTCTTTTAGGAGTTTTATAGTTTCAGGATGTATATTTAATTCTTTAATCCATTTTGAGTTGATTTTGGTATATTCTGTGAGGTACAGATCTAGTTTCATCCTTCTACAAATGGATGTCCCATTTTCCCAGCACCATTTTCAAAGAGACAGTCTTTTTCCCAGTGTACGTTCTCGGTTTCTTTGTCGAAGATCTATTGGCTATAGGTATATGGGCAGATTTCTGGGTTCTCTATTCTGTTCCATTGGTCTGTGTGTCTGTTTTCATATTAGTACCATGCTGTTTTGGCTACTATAGCTTTGCAGTATAACTTAAAGTCAGGTAGTGTTATGCCTCTGGCTTTGTTTTTTGCTCAGGATTGCTTTGGCTATTTGAAGTCTTTTTCTTGTTCCATATGAATGTAAAAATTGCTGGTTTTTTTTTTTTTTTTTTTTTCCTTTTCTGAGAAAAATGCCGTTGGTATTTTGATGGGGATTGCATTGAATCTGTAGATCACTTTGGGTTGTATGGACATTTTCACAATGTTAATTCTTCCAATCCAAGAGCATGGAATATCTTTAAAGTGACTTATCTATGATTACCTAACTTCCGTCTAAGTCTCCTGACTTTGTGTCAATTCATTTATTCATTAGTATTTATTATGCATGTATTATCTATCAGGCACTGAGCAAAGTGTTCTTTCCATTTGACCAAGATGTCTTTATGTTTTAGTGAGTATTTGGAGTCAATGGATGCATTTAGGGAGATATTGAATATCCAAAATTTGTTTATAATTTTTATGGGTTTGCATATGGTGTTTTTCTTGAAGAAGAGTTTGTAAATTTCATCAGATTATTAGTCTGTATACATCCAGAGTTTAACAGCTTAAGAACCATTGCTTTACCTACTGACCTTTACCTCTGACATTCAAAGTATTATGGATAATAGTAAGAGGAGCTTTCTCTGTCTGTCACAGGACATGAATAATGCTTACTCTAAGTTTCTGTCTTTCTGTTTCTTACTCTGATCACTTATTTGAAAACTGAGGTGTGTTCTGTAACTGCCAGTCTTGTGGTTATGTTGGCATTAATTTTAAGAACATGTTTATTACTTTAGTAATGTATATAAATTTTACCTTTTTTCCTTTAAATTTTACCATTTTTTCCAAATTTTATCATTAATTCTGGGTTTGCAAAAAATGTGATGACATATTACATAAGACAAGACACTTAAAATGGTATATTCCAGGACTTTTAAAAATACAGATTTAAAAATATGAATATATTTGTGTGACCCCCATCCCCTACTCTATACCTATCCCAGACCTTGTCAATGGGTCATGATGCTCTTTCTTGCTGAGTTTGGATCAAGCCTCAAACTCTTTCTCATTCCAAGATTTAAAGCAGCTCTTAAAAGTCTGTCAGAGTTGATACTCAGGGTACAACCTATTTTCCATCTCTCAGTAAGCTCTAAATATTTTGCTTGTAGCCAGTCTTCAGCCTCCAGAGAAGTACTCTATCAGGATTTGTTCACTATTGTCTTAGCATTGCAGTAAAAAATGTTACTGCAAACTCTTTGTTATATCTCAAAGAGTTTGTAGAGAAGTGATATGTAACCTAAAGAATGTCGGAGAACAAGGCAGAAGTCAGAATGCTTGTGCAGAAGATCAAAACAAAGACAATTAACTGGACCAACCCTTGAATATTTCCCTGGATCTGAGAGGGTGTGTTGATCATTGAATTGCTGACCTTCCCTACACATTTGTGTCTTGTGCATCAAGTTGCCTGTGTGTTTGGGCTTAGCAAGCTTTCCCCCCAGTGAGAGGAGACATAAGCCTTATACTGGATTTAGCTTACTTTGCACAGTTCCTTGCTTGGAGCATATATAGAGCAGTGGTGCCATCATGAGACCTTTGGGAAAAGTCACTCCCCTTGTGGAACTTGACTAGGCTACTACTAATATTTCAGTTCCAGTCACAGAAGCAGCCAATTGGTACACAGATTTCTTTAGGTCCTCAGTGCTTCCTTTTAAAGTATGTTTTAGAAAATATTTTTTAGACATAAGACATATGTTTCTTCTGAGCACATGAAAAGTTCAACATGTGTTTCTGATCAGAAGTCTTCTTTGGTTTTGAAGTTATAGGTTAGAAATTACGGCCTTTTGTAGAATCAAATTTGAGCTCCCTGTAAGTACTGCACAAGGACATAACACATCTTCAAATATCTCTAATCTCTAATTAAAATAAAGAACAATCATAGCAGTATCTCTTCTAAATGTAAATGTTTATTATAAACATAAATTAAAAAAGAAAGAAGAGTGAAGAAAACACACAATAATTTTACTCATTATATAATTTTAAAAGTTGTTTTGTATATTTTTTATCCTAATGGTGATGCCAAGTATAGTTTTAAAAGATAAGAGCAAGTTACTGTTCTCTTTTGAATACTTCTTTAGCAATACATTTAGATGTCCTCTTTTTGTCTTGCCAGGAAACGCTTCAAAAGTGTATTTGTGAATTCACTTGATTTATTTTACTTCATTTAATTACTGTTACTCAGTTACAAGATATTTGCTAACCTATGCATAATAACAGAGAAGAAGCCAATTACCTCTGAAGATAATTGCATCGAAAGCTGCTGCAACAGACACAGTTTAGAGAAATTAAAAAAAAAGTTCACCATAAATTTTATAGTTTATAAAAAGAAATGTGGACCTCATGGAGGTCAGAGCAGAATCCCTAAATCGTATTCATGAGAGTCTTTCACCAGTAGCAACAATATCAGTTAAATCATTGTACCTCGATATATCTTTTTAACAAAAAATTTCAATTATCTTAGCCCCTACTATGCTCATTTGGACATTACAAACCCCATTTGAAAAACAAGTCAGATCAAATTATTACTTAAGCTTTTTTATTTGTTTGTTTTATTTTTATTTATTTATTTATTTATTTGGTGGCTAGTTGGTAGGGTGATCTGAATCCCTTACCTTGATGTTCTCAGCACCATGCTATCCCAGATGAGCTAACTGGCCAGCCCTAGTTTTCAAGAGCACAGACCCTTCATGTTGGAAGGGTCCTGCAACAGCTTCACTTCCAGTATCTCAATATAGCCTAATTTCTCCAACAGTGTTGCCTCTGATTGGAAATATGCAGTGATAAAGGTTCACAAATTTCCTAGGCAAGTTTTTTCTCTTCTTACAAAATTCTGACTGTTGAAGAATACCCTTCTCACTTACAAATATAGCTGTTTTTATAAACCTACGTGAATGTGTTTCCCCTCATGGTCCTCTTGTTTTGATTTCTTTTTTTTCTTTGTCTTTATCTGCCCTTTCTATTCTCTAAACTCACTTTCCTAAGCTCCCTTTAGAAGGACAATTTAAGTACACAATGTAATTATTTTTTAGTCCCAGGAACATTTGATTTTAACAAAGGATAGAACTTAATTTACTGCTAAGGGTGAAATAAACTGGGAAGACAAGGTCCGGTATAGGATTTGAGTAGGCAGTGAAAATCATTTCAGAGCTCTGAACTCATGCTTCTTAGCCAAGAGTCAAAATTTATAGTCACCAACACATTTTTAATTTTTCATTCTGATTGCATAATCTCTACTCTTGTCAAACTCACAATTAGCAAATCTTCCCTCACTGCCCCAACTATTGCTACTCCACCTCCAGAAACAGGAGTATAAAAATCCCTTCAGGTTGGAAATGTGAATATGAGATATATTATACAATGTGTGCAACTCTGTGTTCATATTTTGGGTAAACCTTTTTGCTTAATCATTTCTTCCCACAAGTCTGAGAAAACACATAGTACAGTTAAGACATATCTACTTTGAGATCTAGGACTGCATTGCCTGCTCCAAAGAAAACAATTTTTGAAGTACTTCTAAGAAAGACTACTTTACAAATTTTGCTAATTGTTTTATAAAAGTTCTTACTTATATCAAATCTAACTATTATCTACTAAATATTTTTTTTTTCCATTTCTTCTTGCTTAATAAATGTATTTCGATGTAGTAAAAATAATATATTGCAGAAGGGAGGAGATCTAGGTTTTTTATTAGCTCTTGGAAATTGAAGTAAGAATAATGCATCTTCAAAAAGTTCATGGAAAGATTCATATTATCTTTTATTTCTATTTTTACAAACTTTTTGAGGCATCCTTGTAAAGTCATTTTACTTATTAGATATCCTTCTTTCCGTAAAATATGAATAAGTTTAATACACATACTTCTAAGTGATTTACCAGGATCAATGGGATTATGTATATAATTGACTCATGAAATATTTTATACACACTCCATTATCAATGTACACATCATATAATATATCCCATTTTTTCGTACAGAAATTTATTTCTCAAGAAATTATCACCTCACTTTTTTGGAGTCTAAAAAATTTTCATTCTTAGTTTCATTCATGAAATGCATCAGGTGTTCTTAACTCAGGCCCTCATATTTTCCAGTGTCTGGAATATGTAAACCTACATTCTCAGTCCTTTTTACCCGTTTAAGTTACAGAGCTACCTTGGTAATCCAGGGGGAATGCAGTTCATACCCTTCATTTTAGGCAAATGTATTTGTTCAATTCATTTATAAATAAGGGCAAAAAAATCTTGAGAACATTCTGGAGAGAACGAAGCTCATGTTTCTTAGTATTTATGTAGCAGTCAAGGACTAAAGACAATAGCTTTTCAGAAATTAATTATTGGGATACATATTTTTTTCCTAATAATATTTTAATGTGAATCTCTTTGTTAAAGAAATCAATGTGCAGACCAAGAACTAATGTAACTTCTTAACTCAGTTGCAGTTGACTACTGTTTGGAGACAGACTTGAAAGGTTGAATTTTCATTTTCAACTGCATTTAACATATTGTTTGTGGGAACAATATATGGAAATTCTTTTTAATCTTAGACGCTTTCAAAGCATTTACTGTAATAATTTGGTTTCATGCTTGGTTCCGCCTTGGACAAATTTTATATACTGACACTCTGATAATTTACTGATTAAAATTTGTGAAATCTTCTAAAATAATATTATTGAAAATTGCTCTGGTTTTTTTTTTGTTTTTGTTTTTCAAAATGAGCAGAAATTATGTCAACAGATATTGTACTGCTCCCCCTTTCTTCATGTGTTAAATTGGCTTTTAACTTAGATGGGTTAAGGAGAATGGTGATCCCATATTAATATTTTCACTTATTTGAACCATTGTATTTCCATACTGCTTAGATTTTAATACTATGTTAGTCTGTAAGTGTTTAGTAGCAATCAAGCACAATCTTACAGTTTGCCTGTTTGATTCTGGCTGCTTTAATAATAACACTCAACTTTAGCTATACTGAATGAAGATGCTCTGTTGTTGTTTTACAGATTTTAACATGTGTAGTAAATACCTGTGTCTCTTGTTAAAAGGAGATTCTGATTCAGTAGGTCTAGAAAGGGGCTTGAAATTCTGCCTTTCAAACAACCCCCTACATGGTGCTGGCTCTGATGGTCCATGGGCCATAGTTTACATTGAAAGGCTCTAGCCATTAAGTAATCTGATTTGAAAGCATTTTCTCTCTTTTTTTTCTCTTTTTTTTCCCTTAATTTTAAACTCTATTGACGCAGATGTGATAGAAAGAACCAGCATTTGAAATAAGCGATCCAAGTTCTCTTTTGGCCCTTTCACTAAATTTACTAGTGTTTCTTTTCTATATGAACCTCTGAAAGAGAGTGTTTAAATTTATTATTTAATATCTTTTTGTTTTTACTCAACATAGCTAACATTTTGTGGTAAGCATAGGAAAAACAGTTGGATGACAAATTGCCAGGCCTTCAGTTTAGTAAGAAAAGCAGGCTAGTTTACAGTCAATTTTAATACAACATGGTAAGTGTTTTATAAGCATTTTATTTATCATTCTTGGGAAAAAGAATCATTGAGGGGAGAGTCAAAGAGCAGTAAACCTATTACTAGCTAGGGACTAGTTTCATGGAATAGTGACTTTGAATTAGACCTTGAAGGCATTGCACCGATGTTTGCTAGGTACTCCCTATATATTTATAGAAGGAAGGGAAGAAAGAAAAAAGGAAAGAAAAGAGTCCGTGATTGAGTGAGAATGCTGCCTATATTGAGAAAATTCTCTAACCAAAGGGAGGGTGGTGTGGACATGCATCACTGTTTAATAAATTGTCATAGGAACTTATTGAAATGTATGGGACATGTGGAGAGAGGCAAGAGAACAGATTGGGAGGATAGATTGGTGCACTGATGGTGATATTAATAAGTTTTAGAGAGAAGCATGTTAATAATTTCATATAGTGCTTTTCTTTGTTGATGGGAAAAAGGCTTAATCCCCTGCTGGCTTATAAATATGGCATCAACTTACTTCTCTGATTTACCTTTCTTCTCCCATGGATTCTGGGCATGGCTTATATTTTGAGCCAATGAGGCCTGTGAGCAACAAATTGGCACCATGTAGGTGCTTCTGACTAATAAGTGGAGCCCACTAGCTCTGGTTATGGTTCTCTTTTCTGCTTTTATAACCAATTTAAATGTCTTTTGACTTTATGCTAAATATAGCAGAGAAGGAGAAAGGACAGGAAGCTAATGATATAGAATCATTATACCAAGAACATAGACCAAAAAACCACCACACCACCACACTATAATTTAATATTTTCGTATTTATCTTTAATAAGCAATTTAATGAGAATGGAAATGGTATTGGTATTTAATGGGGTATAACTTTTCTCATTCAAAGTTATCTACTTGATTGTGAAAGGAGAAGTGGACTCAAATATTCCTAATGATAAGGAAAAAAATGGGCACACTTGGGTTGGTTTTACCTATTTTAGGCATTGATTAGCGTGTATTTTATTCTCAACTGGGCTTACTCTTCTTGTCTTCAATCCATATGATGCAGGTTTGTGCAGTATTTAAAAGCAGAGATTCTGTATCCAGGCCTGCTGTATCTAATACTGACCTTGTCAATTACAGAATGAAACCAAATAAGCAAACTCAATGTCTCTTTTTTTTCCCATTTGTAAGATAAAAATAGTGATAACTTCTATATCATACTATTTTTTAAAAAAAATGTAATGTTAGTAATAAATTATCAACTAACAGTAGTGTCTGTCACCTATTAAGTGCAGAATAAATGCTAGCTATTATTGTTGCAAAAACAAAGTGAAAATTTTACTTTCTTTTGACAATAATATTGCTAACCAAGTGTTTGGGGTTCTAACAGAAACTTGGATTCAGTCCAGGCTCTTTCTACTCTTGAGTGAGTTGCATAGCCTTACAGCCATTTTCCAAACTGCAAAATGTAAATCTTCACTACACAACAGAAATGGTTTGTGTAGAGACAAGATATTTGATCAACAACCCGGTAGGCCCTTCACAAATGCTTGTTACCTTCATCTTCTCTCCCAGTTTTTGTTTGTTTGTTTGTTTGTTTGTTTGTTTTTTCTAAATATATGCAGGCAGAATTATGAAGATAATATTTTTTACCTTATTCATGTTATTCTTAGGCAAGACTGAGATAGGATTAGGAGTTATTGTGTGTTTATGAAGAAAGAATATAAATGGAATTTACAGAGTATCGCACTGGGCACACCATCATGAATCCTCTCCTTATTACAAAGGAAATGTGGCAATTCCATTTCTTTCTAGCATTCATATATGAAGGTGTTGTGGCATCTTAAAGCATTGGCTGTCAATACATTTATTATTCTTCATAAATCTAACAAACTTTATCTTATATCATAGTTGGGATTTAATTTTTTTAAATGCTAATTATGAATTTCCAGAACAGTGGTGGAATTTTCATTGACAGTTTTATATAATACGTTATGTCATTATTCCTTACTTAGACATTTCACCTCTTTAGTCTGTTTAGAGAAATGTATATGAATCACAAACTCTAGATGCACAAAAAAGAAAAAGTAGTGTGCAAGTTAGGGCTTATCAGCTGGGACAAGCCAAAATTAATCCATTCAACAGATGTTTCTCAAGCGACTTCAATGTGTCATACACTGTGTTAGATGCAATTTATATATCAGAAAACAATTCAAATATTGCACTTTCTACAGGGACTTTATGATTTGTTTCAGATAGGTGGTCAATTAGAGAGTGTCTTACTCTCCAAAACACCATCATTTGTACTCTGTTTGCATAGTCTAACCTACATACCCTACATCGCCATCAGAAAGAAAAAAATTAATATATTTATTTAGATACTTATTTACTTATTTTAAAATCAGCTCTATTGAAGTATAATTTACATTAAAAATATATCATTTCACTTAGACAATTCATTGAGTTCTGACAGGTATATATGGTGTGTTACTGTTACCATAATTAAGACAACATTGCTATTATTTAAAGAAAAAAAAGGAAGTTACCTTGTGCTCCTTTGTAGTCAGTCCCCTCTCTTCTCTCCAGTCCCTGATTTCTGTCACTATTGTTTTTCTTTTTCCAGTATGTTATAGAAATAGAAACACTTAGTAAAATTCTTTCAAAGACATTCATGTTTTTGAATGTGTCAAGGATTTGATCCTTTTTAACTTTAATTTTATTTTCATAGATTTACACACCATAATTTGATTCTTTGCACAACAGCTAATTGCTATTTTGGTTGCTTCCAGTCTGGGACTATTATGAATGATGCTGCTGTGGACATTCACACAGGGGTCTTTGTATGGATATGCATTTTCATTTGGGGGACAGTAAACATTGGAGTAAAATATTTAGGTCATATGGTATATTTGATTTCATAACAAACTACCAAATTACTTCCTTTTAAAAAAATTTTTTTTTATTCATTTTATTTTTATTTTTATTTTATTTTATTTTTTTCTTTAAATTTTTATTTTGTCAATATACAATGTGGTTGATTATTATGGCCCGTCACCGAAACCTCCCTCCCTCCTCCCTCTCCCCCCTCCCACCCAGGAATGTCCTTTCCATTTGCTTGTTGTAACAATTTCAAAAATAAATTGTAGTTGTTATATTTTCTCGTAATAACTTCGTATAGCATACATTATACGAAGTTATACGAACGGCCCGGTGGCACACTGGAGAGTGCGCCCCTTGGGAGCGCGGCGGCACTCCTGCCGAGGGTTCGGATCCCATTGTGTGTGTGTGTTTGTGGGTGAATTAATTTGATTGTTTTTTTAGCTCCCTCCGATGAGTGAGAACATGTGGTATTTCTTTTTCTCTGCCTGACTCGTTTCACTCAATATTATTCTCTCAAGGTCCATCCATGTTGTTGCAAATGGCAGTATTTCATTCGTTTTTATAGCTGAGTAGTATTCCATTGTGTAGATATACCACATTTTCCATATCCACTCATCCGATGATGGGCATTTGGGCTGATTCCAACTCTTGGCTATTGTAAAGAGTGCTGCAATGAACATTGGGGAACAGGTATACCTTTGACTTGATGGTAAATGGTATGGAGTTTCCTCAAACAGTTGCAGATAGATCTACCATATGACCCAGCTATCCCACTCCTGGGAATATACCCAAAGGAATGGAAATCAAATTACTTCCTAATTGGCTGTACCATTACATTCCCACCAGCAATGTACAGTAGATCCACGTGCTGTACTTTCCTGCACATACTTGGTTTGGTCAGTCTTTTGAATTTTAGCCTTGATAGTACAAGTGTAGTGACGAGCATACAATTATAATTTGCATTTCTCTATGATTAATAAAGTTGAACATTTTAATATAATTCATTTCCATTCATATATCTTCTTTGTTGAAGTGTTTGTTCAAATGTTTTGCTCTTTTAAAAATGTTTTATTTTTATATTGGAATGTTTGATTTCTAATGATCGAGTTGTAGTGGCTCTTCATATATTCTAGATTTAAGTTATTTATCAGATATATATTTTGCAAATGTTTTCTCCCAATATGTTTTCTCCCAGGATTAGGAACTCGTCTTTTACTTTTCTTAAATGTGAATTTCAAAGAGAAAAAATGTATTTTATTTTTGGTGAAGTCCAAGTTATACCTGTTTCTCTGATGTTAGAGCTTTACATGTCTATCTAAGAAATCTTTGCCTAAGATCATAAAGGTTTGCCCCTGTATTTTCTTTTAGATATTTTATACCTTTTGGCTCTTGTGTTTAGATCTATGATCCACCTGAATTTAAGTTTTGCATAAAGTATGAATTAATGAGTTGGGATTTTTTTCTATATTGACATCAAATTGTTTCAGTTTAATCATAATTTATTTTTAACATAGTAATGATTGAGCTGAGAATAGACCAGTTGTTGGGTATAGAAACATACCCTGAATATTGTATAACTTCTTATGCTCTTATGGATGTCTTAACCATAATTCTTATGCCATTATGGATTCCTGCATAAGAAGCCCATATAGAGCTCCTTAGATTATTGTTGTATAGGGATTCTTCTTGCAGTTCAGCACAACATTCATATCTGAATCTGGAGTGTAAAAAACTCAGAAATTAATCCTAGGATTGCCACTGACAAGAATCATTTGGGAAAATTTTTTACCTCGAGGGTCTCAGCATTTTTATATGTAAAATTGGGGTAGTTCATAGTTTTGTGCAATGCCTAGCAGAGAATCACATCCCTGCCCAATTAATTTTCTGAAGTGCTGTAGCATTCTGAGCTCAGTGTACCATGCCGTATTCTATTTTAGTTTTCTGAGTGTATGCCACCTTTCCCTGTGGAACTATAAGTTGCCATTTTGGGGTAATTTCATCTAATACAGATGTATTCTACTTTATTTTACCAAGAAAACATGTATTGAGTGCCACTGTCCCTGTATTAATTATTTCACCTATGAGCAATAGACAAAACATAAATAAGGTATGGTTTCTGCTTCCAAAAAATCCACAGATAATGACAGCAACTATTATTTAAATATCTAGTATGGTCCAGAGAAAATGCTACTTACCCACATATGATAACATTTGATCCTATCAATAAATAACCCTTTAAGGCATTGGTTTCTGGACATTTCTGCACATTTGAATCATCTGGAGATCTCTTAAAATTTCTAAATCTCAGTCAATACCCCAGACCAATTAAATAAAAATGTCCGGGGATGGGACAAAGACTTAAGTATTTTTTTGTTGTTGTTGTTGCTCTTTCATTAATTTCAATGTACAGAGAAGTTTGGGAACCACTGCTTTAAGGTCAGTCACGATATTATAAACTCCAGATTTCAGATGAGGTACCTATAACTCTGAGAGTTGAAGGAACTCTGACTACAAGATCTCACGATTTCAAGCATCACATTATATAACTTTCAATTAATTTAAACATTCTAAATATATGCATATGATTTATGCATACACAAATTTATATGTGAACATAAACATACTTACAAAATATGTATATGTGTATAGACTGACTGGAAATATGTGAGAATTCATATAGATCAGAGAGTAGGAGAATTGGAAAACCTAATATCACTTTTGGGGATGTTTGGAGGTGTAGTGTTGTGGTTGGAGCACTTAAGGAATATTTCGAAGAGAAGTTGAGACTTGAACCCAGTTTGGAAAGAGAAATAGTTATCCATGTAAAAGGGGCAGGACAGTTTCTTTGCGGGCAGATGGAGCAGTTTGGTCAAAGAGCCAAAGGCATGAGAGAGCAGGTGGAGTTTCAATCTGGCAAATAGTGAAAAGAGCCTAAGATGACCTGGCAGAGGCTAAGGCCTGGAGTCAGAGCTGAAAGATGTGCCTGAGTAAGGTATTAGAGTGCCTTGCATTCCAGGATAAAGGCTTTAAACTTTGCTATTAATTAAAACTTTGCTAAATTTAATTTAAGATTGAAATGGATGTATTCATCTTTCGTAGACATTCTATGCTCATGTCTACATTTATGCATGGTTTTGATTTTGAATACACCATGGTAGAAAGCAGTGAGTGCCAATTCTCTTTAAATCTATGCAATAGTCCTAAGTTTTTTGCAAGCTGGAAACCACATTTCAGCATTAATTGCCAGATGTCACTGGCAAGAAGCACATTTCCCTGAATAGACTTCTATTTGCCAGGTCCAGAGATTAGCGATATAATTGGATATCCAAATGCATCATTTCCACATCTTTTTCCACTCCTCCCTGCTGTTTTTATAATGGGTAAAACAGAGGGAAATGAAGCACGTGATCTTACTTATTCTGGAATTCAGAAGACTGCAATAGAGTTATATTTCCAACATAAGTGCACATTTATTTATAACTATGCAGAAAAGTTATTGCAAAATTTTTCATCTAACTAATTTTCTACATCCTCTTGTTCTTTGTGTTAGTTCAGGCTCTTTTCACCTCTCCTGAGTCACTGAATTACCGAGTCACTGAGTCACTCACAGGGCACCCTGATTTCACTCTCTTCCTCCTCCAAGCTGTCTTCCACATTGTCAAAATAAAAGTTGACTTTTTAAATTTCAAATGTGTACATTTTTCCACTCCTAAATTTATCATTATCTGTTGTTCTTACATGAATAATTCCAACTTACTTATTATAGATTGGAAGGCTTTCTATGAACTACCCCATCACCTATCTCTTCAATCTTATCAACATCAAACACTGAGTAATAGAGGTCTTACAATTCGTGTAGTTTTCCATTTGTTACCTCTGTTTCCCTGCCCCCCCCAATATTTGTTTGTTTGTTTGTTTGTTTTCCTTTACATATCTTTCCAGGCTTTCTTCATTTGGCTAGTTCTTACCAATTTTTAAAAATTGTATTAATATATATTTCATATAATATAAAATCCATCTATTTAAAGCATACAATTCAATGGTTTTACTTTACTTGCAAGCTTGTGCTACCATTGCCAGAATCCAATTTTAGAACATTTTTATCACCACAAAAATATACCCACATCTATAAGCAGTCACTTCCTATTACTCTTTTCCCTTAGCCCAAGGCAACAGCTAGTCTTATTTTTGACCCTGGAGATTTTCATAGTTTGGACATTTTATATAAATA
Organism: Galeopterus variegatus; assembly: GCF_000696425.1. Classification (NCBI taxonomy): domain Eukaryota; kingdom Metazoa; phylum Chordata; class Mammalia; order Dermoptera; family Cynocephalidae; genus Galeopterus; species Galeopterus variegatus. Next base: position 122,516 of record NW_007729257.1, on the reverse strand, counting down.
GAATTTGGAATTTCGTGACTGGCTTCTTTAACTTAGGAGAATGTTTTTGAGGTTCATTCATATTATAAAATATATTTTTTTTATTTTACTTTACTAGCATATAATATTCCATTGAATAGATGTATACATTTTGTTTATCCATTTGTCTGATAATGAACATTAGGCTGCTTCCACTTTTTAGATGTTGTGAATAATGCTGAGAGAAAATATATTTGGTTCTTGTTTGTTATCCAGGCTGATAATCTCTGTCTTCTGTTTAGATTGTTTAATCCATTTACATTTAATATGGTTATTGACATAATTGGATTTGTGTGTATCATTTTAATTTTTGTTTTCAATATGTCTCAAGACTATCTTGTTACCCTGATATTATTTTACTGCTGTCTTTTGTATAATGTGATGCTTTCTAATATAACATTTTAATTCATTTCAATTATGTTTAATTATTTTTGAGCTATGTTTGTAATGCTTGCTCTAGGACTTACAGTGTTCTTCTTCAATTATCATATATATATATTTTTTTGTCTTTTTGTCTTTTTTCCGTGTCCGGCAACGGATCGCAACCCTCAGTGTTGCCCCCGTACTGGACCGGGGACCGGCAACAGGATCGCAAGCCTTGGCGTTGCTCCCGGGCCTCACTCAGCCAGTGAGCGGGAACCGGTCTGTATATGGGATCCGAACCCTCAGACGGGAGCGCCGCCGCGCTTCCCAAGCGGCGCACTATCCAGTGCGCCACCGGGCCGGCCCCAATTATCATATTTTATTTCAAACTTATACTAACTTATTTTTAGCAAGGGACAGAAATTTTACACCCATATAGCTCCATTCCCAACCCCCATTTCTTCCCTATTATTTTTATATGTATTATAACTATGAATGTTATCTTTTGTCTTTTAGAGAAGCTGAGAAGAAAGTAAATATATAATTTTAGAATGTGCTATACTAACCTTCTTATTTGCAATTTCTGCTTCTTTATTTCTTCCTCTACATTCAAATTACAAACTAGTGTCATTTTGTTACTCCAGTTTAGCTTTTTTCCCACACCTTCTGTGTGCTATCATAAAATAATTTATATTTTTATATATTATAATTACATATCTGCATACCTATATATGCATACATTATTCACATATATATGAACACATATATATAGGTTTATGAAATTACTTTTAATTATTTAAAAGAAGAAAATGTGAGAAATGTGCAATTATACTCTTTTTTTATATTTTTGTTTAATTACTTTTACTGGTGCTATTTTTCTTTTTTTTTGTCCATGTGTATTTCTGTTATTGTCTTCCATAACTCGGTTCAGTCTGAAGATCTTCTTTTAGTTTTTCTTGTAAGGTAGAACTTCTAGCAACACATTATCTGTTTTTGTTCATCTGGGAATGATTTTATTTTGCCTTCATTTTTGAAAGATAGATTTGCTGTATGTAAAATTCTTGGGTGAAAATTTTTAGTCCTTTGCTATTTTGAATATGAATATGTCATCACACTGCCTTGTGGTCTCCGTGGTTTCTTATGAGAAGTTAGCTATTAGTCTTGTTGGTTTGGTCTCTTGTACATGCTAAGTTGTTTTCCTCTTACTGCTTTCAAAGTATTCTTTTCATGTTTGCTTTTCAACATTTTGACTACAATATGTCTGATTATAGATCTCTTTCTGTTTATCTATGTGAATATTATTGACTAATTTTTTCTTCATATTTGGAAAATATTTAGCTATTATTTCTTCAAGTAACTTTTCTGCTATCTCCTTTTTGTCCTCTCCTTCTGATATTTCCATTATGTTTATGTTAGTTTGCTTAATGGTGTCCCACATTTATGAGGCTCTGTTCATTTTTCTTTATTTTTTTGTCTGTTTCCTTAATTGCATAACCTTGACTGATCTACCATCAATATTGTTGATTCTTTCTTCCTCCAGTTCAAATATAGTGTTGAGCATCATCAGAAATTTTATTAATTTGGTTATTGCACTTTTAACTCCAAAAATTCAATATTTTTTTCAATAAGGCCAACTTATTTATTGCTACTCTCAGTTTGATAAGACATTGCCATTGTACCTTTATTAATTATTTAAGCATTTTTTTTCTTTTTTAAGTTTTTAAACATATTTATAGTAAGCCTTTTGAATTCTTTGCTTGCTATCCCCAACGTATGGGCTGCCTCAAAGGTAATTTCTATTGGATGGTTTTGGTTTTGGTTTTTAATCTCTGCCTAAGTCACATTCCTGTTTCTTTGCATGTTTTATAATGTTTTTGTTGAAAATTGGACATTTTAGATAAAAATTGTAGCAAATTTCACACAGATTTCCTTTTTCTTCTGAGGCCTATTGCTGTTGCTGTGCTTGAATATCTATATTTTTGCTTTGTGACCTGTTAAACTAAATCGGTAAAGTTTATTTCTTCCTTCAGATGTTTCTGCTCAGATTTCTTTCCTCTTGTATTCATCTCTTAGACTGATTTTGTAGGGACCACTTTTGGATTAGTTTAAGGGACTTGATTAAAGGTTGTGATTAAGCCCTATTAGCCAGTTAGATTTTCAACCTTTTGTGTTGTACCTGTACGTGGCTTGGACACTGTGTTTATAGTTTAAGGAATTCCCAATTTTTCTCATGTTCATGCAGAGAATAATACCTTAAGGGTTTCCTCTTGACTTTCTCCTGAGTGAGCACAGCCTTTGACATGCATATATTATTATAGATCATCAGGAATGAATGAGATTTTATTTAAAACTTTTCTTCCTAGGAGTTATCCCTGGCTCAGGGTAGATTATTGTTCAACCAGTGTTTGGTCAGAGGTTGTGCTTAAGCTTATTTTGTCATTGAGGCTTCTGCCTTTTGCTGATGACTCTGTGTATGGATTAAAGAATACTTTCAACCTGTCTCATATCCTACTCTGATTGCTACTGAGTGGGTGTAACCTGGCAAATATATGTGGTACCCTGACACCCAGGACTGTTTGTAATCTTAGCAGAGCTCTTCCAGACTGTATCTTTTTCTGGTTTTCTCTGTGAAACTTCTGGCTGCTTTGCTTTTCCCTTTTTGTTAGGTGTATTGTGATGTTACCAGTTCTTATTGCATCATGGGACTCAGCATATAGTTATATACATGACCCTAATTTTATTACAGCAAAATGATACAAAGCAAAATCAGCAAAGAAGAAATGCGCATTGGGTAAAATCCAGTGGATACCAAGCACTAGCTTCCAAGATTCCTCTCTCAATGGAGTCACACAGACATGCTTTATCCCTTTAGCAATAAGCTGTGACAAGACATGTGAAATATTTTCTACTAGAGAAGTTTGCCTGAGCCTATGAGTTAGTCTGGAGTTTTTATTGGGGTCTGGACATGTAGGAACCTTCTATCATATACCATAATTCCAAATTTCCAAAAAGAAAGAAATCTATTGTGAGGAATTGGCTCACATGAATAAGGAGGCTGAGAAGTCTTACAATCTACTATCTGAAAACTGGAGACACAGGAAAGCTAGTGGTATAATTCCAGTCTGAATCTGAACACCTGAGAACCAGGGGGAGCCAATGGTATAAATCCAAGTCCAAGATCAGAAGAAGGATGCCCCAGCTCAGCAGGCAGACAGGAAGCAAAATAGATGAATTTCTCCTTTCTCCATTTTTTGTTCTATCTAGGGCTCAACAGATTGAATAATGTCCAACCACATTGTGGGGAGGGGTGGGAAATCTACTTTACTGAGTCCAACAATTCAAAGGCTAATATAATCCAGAAACACACTTGTGGACACACTGAGAAATAAAGCATAATCTGGGCGCTCCTTTGTCCCATGAAGTGGACACATAGAATTAAACATTATAGTATATAAATAGAGACACAGAGACAGAGAGAGAGGGAAAGAGACAGAAATCTAGCTGATTTCTATTGACAAATATAAGTTAAGGTAATTCCAAATTATATATATATATTTTTTTTTTCTTCACACACTAGTGGTTATACTAGTTTATATAACTACATTTATGAAACATTTTAAGTATACTGATGTTGAGGTTACCTGCCTTTCAAATATATGGAGTTTATACTGTTCACTAAACTTAACAAATGTGCATGTGTTCTACTGAGACATGTAAGGGGAGACATTATCTTCCATGAAAACTAGACTGTGTACGTCCTCTGAGGCAGTGGTTCTTAATGTTGAATTTGCATCAAAAGTTATATGTAGATATTTCAAAACACTGAAGCCCAGGCTAAATCACTTGGGATTCTGCCTCAGAAGGTTTGGGTTTTAAGGAGAATACTTTCATGCATAGTGACATTGATTAGAGATTTATGATTTAAATGTGTAGAGATGCAAAGGTGAGAAATAATTAGAATTCTTTGGAAATAGTTTGCAAACTTTTTTGAATTCTCTAGCTAAAAGATGTCATGTCTCCTCTTGTCTGAGATAAGTTTAAAGTAACTCATATTTGTATCTCAAATGTTCAGTCTAAGCTATTTGGAGAGGTTCGTAGTTTGGGTAGGTGAATGTGTGGATACGTGATGGATGAATACATAAATGGAGAGATGGATGAATGAGGAGATGGATAAGTAGATAGATGTATGGGTAGGCAGGTAGAAGAATGCATGGATAATGGAATAGAAGATAGGCAAGTAGAAAGATAAATGATGAATTGATGGGTTGATAGGAGCTGAACTGATGAATGGTAAGATAAATTAATGAATGAATGTATGAATAAAAGGAGGAAAAAGAGACACAAAAAAGAGGAACAATAAACACACTTCCTTGCAATGTTTAACAAATTTCCCAGAAAAATGATTTTTCCTATGTTCAGTACAAAAAATGTGTGGTTTTGAAGAGATTTTATCACTTATTAATTATGCACTTGCAAAACCCTCTGGATTGGGTTATCATCATGACACAAGAAAATAGTAAGCCCCCTGTGCTAAGTAGATAAAGCAAAGTGACAGCTAAAAGACAGGTAAAATAAACATTTGACCACCATTTTGAAAGAAACAATTTTAAGGCATGCAACCTCTCTAACTATAAGGGTAGACCAATGATATATGGGACAGAACAACATAAATTAAGCAGTTATTTTTGTCTTTAAATAAACAATATAGTCCAAGCAACTTAGTTATGAAGAACTTTTTTTGTTGACACCGAAACCACAGGTTTAACTTCATCTTTTTCTTCATTTATTACCTCATTTCAGCCTGAGAACAAACCTTTTACATAGTTAAATATTTTACTATTATTTTATTGAGAAGGAAATCCCAGAGAGGGATTAGGTTAATTATCCTTCTAAGATTTCTAAGACTGTGATACATCTGACACATGAAAATTCCATTAAGACATCAGTAAGAAAGTTTTATTTTTTTTCTTTATTACCTGTGGTGGTTTCATAAAATATCTCAAGTTAAAACCCTAGTTTGTATTTTAACCTTTTTTGTTCTTGCTACAAGAGAAGGAAGGAGTAAGTTTCACATCTCATTTCAATTCACTAACATTTGGGATGCAATGAAGATCCAAACAGCCTAGTAAATGGGAACAAAAATGAGCACTATCTTATGCAACTTCACATGAATAGTCTTAAGAAGGTGAAGGCTTTGAAATGAGGTATATGATTACTAACTGCCAAATACTATTAAGGCGACCTTAACCCAAACAGAATGTGTAGTCTCTTTAGGGTTCTCCTATCTCTTTTGCTAAGCATAACAATAATAGTTATAGAGGTCTGTAAAGCTTAAAATAGACAAAATATTTAAATATCGGCACAGTTTTTGGTACATGGTAAGTATTCCATAAATTTACAATGATAGTGTTATTCCTATTTTACAGAAGAAAAACTGAGGATTTGAGGAAGAAAAAGGGAGGGAGGGAAGAGGTTGTTCATAATTTTAAAGCTAGCGAATAGAAAAGAAGAACAAAAAAAGTTTATGTGATTGTTCCATGCAGATTTGTGCTTAGGCACTGTTTTAGTCTGTTTGTGGTGCTTATAACAAAATACTCAGAACTGGGTGGTTTATAAGAAAACAAAATCTATTGCTTACAGTTTCGTAGGCTAGGAGTCCAAAGTCTAAGTAACACATCTGTTGAAGGCTTCCTTGGGTGGTGACTTCAGTGATGGCAGGGTATCACATTGTGAAAAATGGCAGGGCACAGAGAGCAGAGAGACCAACCTCCTCATTCACTCTCTTTTTAAAGCCCTCAGAACCGCGCCCATGGCCACCATTTTTAATCCATTCACTATGGTGTGGTCCTACAATCCAATCACCTCTTCAAGGTTCCACCTTTCAATTACCATAATAGAATTTCCCACCCTATTAACAGTCACAGTGGGAGCCAAGTTTCTAATACATGAAACTCGGGGAATATATCAAGCTTTAGTGAGTTTTGAGGGGACACAATTCAATACACTACATATATTTTATCCTTACTTGTGGCTTTAGTCATTAATTTAATTAGCTTAAAGGAAATCTATTTAAATATTTGAAATGTAAGATTTATAATGCTAGGTATCAGAAGGTCTTCAATCAGTCTTTCCCACTCAGTAGTACAATTTGTGAGTTCGTTTTGTTTGTTTGTTTGTTTGTTTGTTTGTAGCATGAATAGAAAGTCTACATCCTTCTTCCTACATCCTTTTTGCCACTCTAAATGTAATTATTAAAAAATCAAAATTGAAAACCCCCACCAGAACTTTGCACCATCCTTGATTGTAGCACATATCCTATTTCAAATGTTATATAATTGTTAGTTTATATATTTTATCCTCCACTATAGTACACAGGACAGGTTCTGTATCTTTGTATCTTTATAACCCTTATAATTTGCATATTGAGTGGTGAATTGTAAATAATTGATACATGTTTGTGGAATCAACCTGAATTAATTTAAATATAAGTAATCGCTTTGTTAACAATGTAGCAGAGGTATTTACTGGCAACTGAGGTTGGGTAGAAACTTTGATATGGTAATAAGATGACCAAACATTAAATACTGTGGAAGTAGCCTGATTATTAAAAAAATAAGAATATTTCCCTTTAATCATAATATAAGTTATTTTATTATCATTAACATCATCATTTTTATCATCTACTGAGCACCTACTATGTATCCTGATTACATTTGAAATAGTGTTTCTAATTCTTAAAAAGACATTGTAAGTCATATTTTAATGTAAAGATAAAGCATTTAATCAACAATTTTTTTTGAGAGATTTATATTGCCAGGCATTTTTCCAGGTGCCTATATGATTCATTAATGAACGAAATTCTCTACTTTGATAGAGTTTACATTCAAGTGGATGTGATAGGTAATAGGCAATAAACATAAAAATAATTTTAAAAGTATATTAGAAGTATAAATAAAGTTAAGTGCTATAGGAAAAAAAAAAATATAGAGAAGAATAGAGAATTGGAAATTCCAGGTGGGAAGTGAAGCAGTTCACACTAAGTCTAGAATGGTCCTCTTTAAACAGTTAACACTTGAGCCAAGAGTTGAAATAAGTGACAAATTTGAGATGTAAGCGATTCCAGTGGATGGGTTTTGCAATCAACATCTAGTTTTATTTTATTTCTCTTACTTACTATGTGTATAGTTTGCTGGACCTCCAAAGACTTCTTTATGCACATCTAGCAAATGAAGAAAGAATTCTTTTTGTCCAACTGTTTGATTATTAAACATATTCGTGAATTGTTTAGAACTTGATTTGCATATACTAAGTGCTATTTAATATGTGTTAAAAATAGAAAGTACTAAGAAAAGTAGCTCATGTTATATACAATTATGTTAGATATGAGATATTGGCCTAAATAGAAGAACTCTTTGTCCTGTCTCTGTCACCTTTCCAGGGTTTTAGTAGTCCACAGAGTTTTGCTTACCCCTGAAAACAAATTTGCTATATTTTGGGTCATTGTTGCACTTTAAAATTTAAGTGGAAAAAACAAAATAATTCTGTTTGAAAGGGGCTAAGGAAATGAACTGACACTCTCTACTAAAATGAATTTAAAAGAAAAATATACATTTAGGGTAGTGGGGAATTTCACGTGCTGGTATGTAGATGTTTGGATACTGCGGCTTTCAACAAAATTCACTTAGTGAAATAAAATTTTTCAAATGATATTTGGGATAAGCATCCAGAGCAGCTGCTGTACTTTGGCAGTGACAGAATTAAACAATTGGCTTAATCCAGCCTTCAAATGACAGAAGGATTTGTACAAATAGGGGGGACCATAACATTCAAGCAGATTCACACAAACAAAAAGTACCTATTAGAAATGCTTCCACTGACTTAGTCCTGACATCTACAAAATTTTGTGCTAGGTTGTATCCACTGCCCCCTCCACACACTTGTCATTAATGTTAATAAATCCTCACTTCCTGTGCCTCTTAGAAGGAAATGCAGCCATTGTCTGCCATGTGAATTACATGCCAGAGAAAAGAGATTTAGATGACAGACTGAAAACACTCCTAAAGCAGCATTCCTTGAACTGTTAAAGAGAGAACTTGAGATCTTCAGAACATCCAAATAGATATGGAATAGTTGTAAATACAGAGGCTCTTCAGAAACAAATCAAGAAAAAAAAAATGTAAGTGCTCTGGTGTGAGATAAGAAATCTGTTTTCTTAGTCCAGCGTGTGGTGTCAGCTCACATTCATTTGCTCATTTGTTCATCTAATATTTATCAAGCATCCCCAATGTAGCCAGCATTATTCTGACAATTATTAATTCAATGATTAGCAAAACAGATACAAATCCCTATTGTGAGTGTGAGCTGATTGTCCAGAGAGGGAATGGGATATTAAACAATCAGATAGATAAATGGATAGATGACAACACTAGTAAGTAGGGATGGAATTTAACCAGCACACATTAATATAACCATGAAAATTGTTCAACTATTAAAGCATTCCTGTACCAACTGGTAAATAACCATTGACTCTTTCATCCTTGCCCATTTCCTAGAACTCTTAACTTCTCCCTGGTACTCAGCTATCATTCAACTATAAATGACAAACATCTGTGATCCCGCATAGAACACAGAAGGGTAGGAAGTCTTGTTAGAAGATGTTATAAGATTGTTTCTCATCTATCTCCCTATTTTGCAGGAGGCTGCTATCAAGCAATTTTTTATGCCTCCATGGTGCCAGTGAGGCATGATACTTTCCAGATTATACCTCTCCCTCTCCTTTGGGGATAGTTGAAGAATATAAAGCTGCTTAACTGTAGTTTGGAGTTGGGTCCACAATGGCAGAGAGACCCACTACTTGTGTTGTCTATCATTTGGTGCCTCTAATTTGTTGTCATTCAAAGAGACTAGGAATGTGGGTTGCCAACACCATGCTGATTTTTATATGTTTCAGTGTGAAAAATAAACTGTCCAATTAGATTTAGGATCATTGTCTATTTCCCGGCTTCATCTATGGGAGTATGGCAAGCCAACCTAGGAGCTTCCTCCAAGCTGTTGCTTAGAGACTGTTTGAGTGCTTGAAACTTTGTCGAGCAGAGAACTCCCAGGATGCTGCATTCAGAACAGAGTCATATTTTATTGGTTAATGTCCATATAATACCAATCATTTTATATTTTGAATTTCACAGCTAGTGAAAGTACTGGGAAGAAAAAATATGGTATTGCACAAGAAAATATAACATGGATGCTAAAATGGTATTTGTAGTTTAGAAATGATATGAGAATTAGCATTTCAACTAAGATCAAAACGATGAGCAGAAGTTAACATAGCAAGTAATTTTTCATGATTCTAGGCAGAAAGCACAGGTACACATGAAGATTCTGAGGTATATGAGAACATGACACATTCAACGAATTGAAAGAAAGGCCACAGAGATGTTATATAATGCAGTTGGGTCAAATGATCTCTTCTGACAGCCTACTGGTAATTCCAACAGTAAAGATGCAGTTTTAAGATCTCAAATAGAACAGCAATATAATTTTGTTGTCTCACCAAAGGAAAGACATATTGATAGTTTTAGTGGTGAGTACAGAAATGTTTAGGAAGCTCTTTTAAACTGTCAGTTTCATCAAGATAGGGATGTTGCTTTTTGTATTGTTGCATTTGTAACTGATCTCATATCAAGTATTGAATATCATATCTGGTAAAGGAAGATGTGAGAGAGGGAAGAAATGAAGGAACCAAGAGAAGGAGAGAGTTGGTGAGGGAGGCAGGGAAGGAGCCAGGGAGGGAGGAAGGAAAGGAGATCTATTTTCAAGAAGTATAAAAAATTTTAAAAATGTCTGGAATTTATTAGGTCTTCAGGATATATTTGTTAAAAGATTGAATGAGAGAAGAAAGATATGAGGAAATTACATGTAATAAAACATAAAAAAGAAATAAAATGAAATATATTATAATCTGAAATAATTAACCTGACAGTGCATGAATTCCAAATTAACGTATACTTATGATGAAACTTCATACATTTATCCTGGAAAAACTCACTTGTTGGTTTGTTCAGCGGATTTTGAACAAAGTAGTTGGATGCATCCTAAACTAATTTCATGACCAAGGTTTGAAGGCAATACTATTTTTGACCTACCTTGGGTGGGGTGCATTGTCTAAACAAACACAAATAATAGCCTCAGAAGATAATGTAGAGGCAAACTGTGGAAAGCCTCAAATATAATATGAAGGAGATTACATTTATAGTAAAGGCAATAAGGAATCATGTAAGTTGTTTGGTCAAAGGGAAACAGCTTAAAACAAAGTTTCATGAAAAACAAACACGATGAAGAATACAGGATGACTTTCTGAAGGAGACAGGGGAAACAGGTAGAGATTAAAGGCAGAGAACACAATAACATGGTCACAGAAATGAAAGCAAACATGGAGATGAGGACCTAATTTTCCCAACATAATGAAAACAGCAGAGAGGGAGCAAATGGAATTTACGAGTGAATGGACATGGGCAGAAAACTACTTTTGATACAGGGGCAGAGGTAAAGTGTGTGGGGCACACAGTAATGACCTATTAAAGCTGTCCATATCCTGATCCCCAGAACCTATGACTATATTAATGTATATTGCCAAAAGGAATTTGCAGAGGTGTATAAATTAAGGATATTGAGATAAGAATATTATCCGGGACTGTCTGAGTGGTGCCGATATAATCACAGAAGTCTTTCTAAGAAGGAAGCAGGAGAATCAGAGGCAGAGAAGGCAATGTGTCAATGAAAGCAGAGGTTTGATGTGGCCACAAGCCAAGGCATGCAGGCAGCCCTACTAGATGCTGGGAAAAGCAAGGAATAGATTCTGCCCTAGGGCTTCCATAAGGAACCAGGCTTGTTGATGCCATGACTTTAACCCATTTGAGACATATTTTGCATTTCTGACCTCCAGCATTTTAAAATAATAAATTTTTGTTGTTTTAAACCACTAAACTTGTTAGAGCAGCAATAAGAACCTAGGAATGATACATGCCCAAGAAAGGCACAAGTCAGATAATTTTCATTTCTTCCGAATCACTTTCAAATTTATAATTACATGGCATATTTTGATGTAGGACTCCTAGAACACTTGAAAAGACAAGATGGATTCATAGTATCCTTTTGAAAGTTTTTCATCCTCATGAAATCAATAAATCCCAAAATAAAGAAAAATGAGATGTTTCTAAATCATATCTCAAAGCAATGTACTAGTATTCGATCCAGGTTCATACATATCACAGAGATTTCTTGTCCTCAATGCACAATATAAAGGAAAATTTATGATACCCACTTTCATGAGGACAAAAGTATTTTATTTTTAATGATATTCACAAATAATTAAACTTTCAGACATTATTAGAATGTTTGAGCATTTCTAGATGTGTAGTCTAAAGTTTAGAACTCATGAGTTAAAATCAAAAAAGCTATACAGAATGCTAGAAAATCTCATCATGATTCCCTAAAATAATATTATGAATAAAAGTCTGTATAAAAAGATGTTGCATTAGTCCATTTATGTTGCTTACAACAAAATATCTGGAACTGGGTACTTTGTAAAACAAAATTTATTGCTTACAGTTTTAGAGGCTGGAAAGTCCACAGGTGCAGGGAACACTTCCAGTGAGAGTATTGGTGGTGGTAACAGTGATGGCAGGTTATCACATTATGGACATAGTGGAGCAGAGAGAGAAGAGAGACTTACCTCCTCACTCACTCTTTTTTATTATTTAATTATTTATGTATTTATTTATTGGTTATCAATATTCATGAGATATAAAGCTGATTGTCACCCATAGTGCCCATGGTGTGAGGGTCAGATTCATACTGGCAGCATACCCATTACCATAAATTGCATTTGTAGCCCATGTCCCCACCCAATTATCCCCATCCTCCCTCTCTCTCCCCATTTCCCCCTCGACTCCACTTTGTAGCCCAAGGAATGTTCTCTCTCTCTGCAAGTCCAAAGCACTACTGTGGTCTTTCTTTCCTTCCTTCCTTTCTCTCTTAGCTCCCACATATGCGTGAGAACATGTGGTATTTATCCGTCTGTGCTTTGCTTATTTCACCCAACATAAGTTTCTCCAGGTCCATCCATGTTGTTGCAAATGGGAGTATTTCATTCTTTGTAATGGCAGAGTAGTATTCCATGGTATATATATACCACATTTTCCTTATCCATTCATCCATCTGTGGACATTTAGGTTGGTTCCATGTGTTGCCTATTGTAAACAGAGCTGCGATGCACATGAGAGTGCAGGTATCCCTTCAACATGATGATTTCCATTCCTCTGGTTATATAACCAGAAGTGGGATTGCTGGATCATATGGAAGATCTATCTGTAGTTGTTTGAGAAACCTCCATACTGTTTTCCATAATGGTTGTACTAATTTACAGTCCCACAAACAGTGTAGGAGTGCTCCCTTCTCTCCATACCCAAACTGACATTTGTTATTCACCATCTTTTTGATTATAGTCAGGCTAACTGGGGTGAGGTGGCATCTCAATGCAGTTTTAATTTTCATTTCTCTGATGACTAGTGATTTTAAGCATTTTTTCATGTACCTGTGACCATTTGTATGTCATCCTTTGAAAAATGTCTATTTTGCTCTTTTGCCCACTTTTTAATTGGGTTATTCGATTTTTTACTCTATAATTGCTTGAGTTCCTTGTATATTATGGATACTAAAGCCCTCAGGACCACTACCATTACCAACATTTTTAATCCATTCATTATGGCATGGTCCTGCAATCTAATTACCCCAACTTTTATTTACCATAATAGGATTTTCCATTCTCTTAACACTGTCACAGTGGGGGTAAAATTTTGAGGGGATATTCAACACAAGGAAGGCTGGAAAGTCCAAAGTTCTGAGAACTCATTAGGTGAAGGTCTTGGTGGTGGTGATAGTGATCGAGGGATCTCACATAGCAGAAAATGGCAGAGCAGAGAGAGGCTCTCATGTGCTATCCTTTTAAAGCCCTCATAGCCATGCCCCTAACCACCATTATTAATCCATTCACTATGGCATGGCCCTACAACCTAATCACCTCTTTAAGGCCTTACCTTTCAATTAACATAATAGGATTTTCTACCCTCAACAGTTATAGTGGGGATTCAAGCTTCAATGAGGTTGGGGAGGCATCTAATCTATAGAAAATGTATAGGCTTACAAGATGATTTGCCAACAGCAACCATATAATCTCTAATGGTAAATAGTGGATGAATGGAAATTGTCATTTTTCCTCCATGCCTGCATTATTTTCTCCATTTTCTTTTGATAACAATTCTAGGAGGGTGCTTCAAAAAGTTCATGAAAAAATGGAATTAAAAGTAATACTAATCCTTCCATGATTCTTTAAAATACCCTCCTATGAACATAATACAAGTTAACATTGTATATTGACGAAGTTATTTCTCAGTAAAATGAATGACATAATAAATGTTCTGTGAAACTCATGGCATAAACATTACTTTTAAAGGGGTAGTTTTCTGCTGAAAGCTTTATGACTTCAGCTTTTCCTCCAGGCCCTCATTCAAATTTATGACAAGGCAACATATGACACCTACTAAGTTTGTTGATTTACATTCAAAGCTTCTCTGAAATATCTCTTCCCACAAAGAAAGGATATCAATAAAAATTTGATAACCATTGAAAACAATATGTTTGTGCTTTAATCACTCACAAAAAGTGTGAATAAATTCCTTAAAATTTAGATGAAAGATAAAACATGAGAGTAAAGTTTGAAAGAAATTTTTAGGAGAAGTCATAGGTTAATAAGATTTAGAAAGTGCTTTTCCAGTAATTAAAATTATTAATGAAATAGTCCCATAAATTTACATATAAATATTGAAAGTTCACTTATCATTTTGAAAAGAGATTAAGAAATCGGATTTAAGGAAGGAGCAATGAAAAATGTGTGTAGAATATTAAAATGACTCATTTTTGTCAAAGTTAGGAAATCAGATGTTTTGTCGACTCTGTCACATTAACTGAAAATGTCTAATACTATGAAAAGCCACCAAGGAATCATAAATTCCTTTAGGTAGGGGGGACAGTAAAAATAATCTACTTCAAAACTTTTATTTTACACACAAGGAATCTGAGATCAAACAGTAAGTGACAAAGGTCATGCAGTGACTCTAACTCAGATATCATTAATCTTTCCTGCAGTAACTTTAACAGAGTTTTGGTGATGAGCCAAGATACTACAGTTAAATCTTTCAATAGGGGAAGTGGCATTTTATTGAGGTACTAATTGCTTTATCTGATAATTAGTGATGTTGAACATGTTCTCATGAGTTTACTGACCATTTGTGTATCAGTTTTTTTCAATTCTTTGATCCATTTGTTTTAAATGTGGTTGTGTGCCTTTCTATTTTTTTAACTTACTGCCTAAGTCTCTTTAGCATTCTTTTTTTGTTGTTTGTCTTATTACTGAAATGAAAATGTTATTTACATATTTTAGATACAAGTCTGACATATGAGTATATTTTGCAAATATTTTCTCTTAGTGTATGGTTTGGCTTTCAGTTGCTCTTCTTGTTTTACACATCACCTCTAACATTTATTATTTCTTTGTGTTAGAAACATTCAAAATCCTCTCTTCTGGCTAACTGAAAGAATACAATAAATTGTTGTTAATTATAGTCACCTTACAGTGCTATAGAACATTAGATCTTATTCCTCCTATATAGCTGAAATATTGTATCCATTAATCAACCTCTCATTCTCCCCTTCCTCCTTTCTTCCCATCCTCTAGCAACCACTATTCTATTCTCTATTTCTATGTGATTAACTTTCTTAGATTACATATGTGAGCGAGAAGGTGCAGTATTTCTCTATCTGTTCATGGCATATTTCACTTAATGTAATGTCCTCCAAACTCATTCATGTTGCTGCTAATGACAGAATTTCTTTCTTTTTAATCGTCTCTATTGAAAAAAATATATAGTTATTTGCTGTTAATTTTATTAGGAAGAAGACACTTTCTCTGGCTTCTCAAGCCACTGAGAATGCCTTCCCTCTTTACTGTTCTGCTTCTCCATACCTCCAGTTAAGCAATTAGAATAGTATATGGTATTTTAACTTTACATGCTCATTTCCTCATGTACAGTTACAACATCATGCATGCAAATGACATTTTCTAGTCTGAGAACAATGAATCACTTAACAAATATCACTGAGTGATTGAATGTGAATGAAAGCTACTCTTGAATCATTACTAGATACTCTGAAGTAACCCTGTCCTTTATTTCACAAGCAATCCAATTTTCTCAATTTACATTCAGTGACTTAAAACAAATAAATTCACTACCTGGTAAATTCTTCTGTCTTTCTTAGGTCTTTTGATGGTTTAGCATTCACAGAAGTGTTCTTGTTGTATATGAATTTATGGCTACTATATATGACTTAATCCAGCCTCTGATCCTTTCAAATCCAGGACAAATGTATCATAATATCGGATAGTAGCTACAACTCCTGTTATTAGTTTTCCTTACTCTTTTTGTTACCTTTTGTCTCCCAAGATGTCTCAGCTGTATTTTACCAGGTTCAATGAGAATCTAGAAAGGGTAAATAATTGAAATCTTGGGAATGGATGGCAATACAACTTTTAAGGGCAAATTTGCTATTTCTGTTGGAATAAATTCTTTCTGCCCTAATATAAGCTTCCTGGATTGCTATATTGCTTATATTTATGATGTATATATGGCAGGCAAAAGAGAACATATTACTCATCAAATATGTGTATATTATTATGGGCCTAGTACTACTCTAAATATTTTACAGCTATTAACTCATTTATTTCTGCTAACAAGCCTATGAGGTAAGTACTGTTATTATATTTATCTTTACAGGAGAAACTGAGGCATGCAGAGGTTAAATATCTAGTAGGGGATAAGAACCAGTACTCAAATTCCAATAAACAAACCCTTAATTTCTTCTTCTACCATCTGTGTTCTGCTGTCTCTCTAAAGTAGGATACAGCAATGTGCAAGGGTCAAATGCAACTTCAGAAATAGTGTTTTCTTGCAACTGTTAAAAAGGAAATTATGCATAAGTAAAACTATGTATTTATGGCAGATAATATTTCCATCATAAAATGAAATACATGAGATTCAAAAATAATTTGGGGGGAGTTAGGGAAAGATGGCAGACTAGATGTGCTTGTTGTATGATCCTCCCACAGAAAGGGACCAGAGCAAGGAAAGGATAGCTAAGTTTGTGGGAGAGCATCAATGGGAGAGTGGGAGAGGGTAGTGGGAGCTGAGTAAAAACCTGTGGAGCACAAAAACCAAGAGGGGTGACGTACAGGAGAAAGAGGAATGCAGTCAGTCACATCTTCCAAACAAGATTCAGCCAGGAGGAATTCTTCCTTGCATTAGGAAGGATCTGTTCATCCATGAGCACTTCCCATTGGTACACCCGTGCCTGATCCTGTCTCAGTCCACCCCCAGCACCTCCGAGGTTGCCTGTGCCATTGCCTAGTCCTAGAGCTATAGCCACATGACCCCAACTGCCTAGCCACCCATACAATTCCATCTGCCTGTGTGGGCCCTGAGTTCTGGACACCTGTGTGTTCCCTCCCACTAATGTGGGCCCAACCTTTAAGCCACCTGCATGGTCCCAGCCATCCCAACAATTCATGCATCCCAAGACATCCGGCAACTTGCTTGGTCTCAGCAGCCCTAGGTATACACAGGGCCCCACTGACCTATGTGGGCCCAGCACCTGTGCAGGCTCTGACACAGACATGGCTGCCAGTATTCTCCAGAAATATTAAGTCTACCCAGAATTCCTGAGTCTGGAACCAAAACTAAAACATCCCACCCAGTGGGCAATATAACAAATCAACAGGAGGTAATCTCTCTCCTCAGAAGCCACCCCAGAGTAATAGAAGAAAGAGCTTCCAGATGACTAGGCAGCACCTAGGGATACTAGAAATATGAGGAAAAAAACCCAGAAAATATCACATCAACAAAGGAAAACTATAATTCTCAAACGAGAAAACTTTGATATGTCTGAAAGAGAATTCTGGTTGACAATCTTAAAGAAACTCAATGAGATAAAAGAAGATTCAGTTAGTCAACACAACAAAATAAGAAAATCAACCCTGGACATGAAGGAGGAAATTTACAAAGAGATAAATACCACTAAAAAGAATGTAGCAGAACAACTGAAGCTGAAAGACTCATTCAAGAAAATAAAAAGTGCAATTGAGATCATAAGCAACAGATCAGAGCAAGAAGAAAGAATTTTTGATCTTGAAGACAGTCTTTTTTTTTTTTTTTTTTTCCTTTTTGTCTTTTTTCGTGTCCGGCAATGGATCGCAACCCTCAGTGTCGTGCCCGTACTGGACCGGGACCAGCAACGGGATCGCAATCCTCGGTGTTGCGCCTGCATCTTGCTCAGCCAGTGAGCGGGAACCGGTCTGTATGTGGGATCTGAACCCTTGGCAGGAGCGCCACCACACTCCCAAGTGGCTCACTGTAGCAGTGCACCACTGGGCCGGCCCTTGAAGACAGTCTTTTAAAATAACCCAAGCAGACCAAAAATAAAAAAGAAAGAAAGAAAATAATAATAATAATAATAATAATAATAATAATAAACTGAAGAAAATCTGAGAGCTAACAGGCAAACTTCAACTCACAGATATCCAAAACATAGGTGTTCCGGAAGGGAAGGAGAAAGGAAAATGCATTGAAAACATATTCAATGAAATAATACTGGAAAACTTCCCAAGTATTGTTAGAAATACAGACTTCCAGATCCAAGCAGCTTAAAGTTCCCCAAACAGATTTAATCCAAAAAGAGCCTCTCTAAGATAAATTGTAGTCAAAATGTCAAAAGCCGAAGACAAAGAGAGAATCCTAAAACCAGCAAAAGAAAAGTGTCAAGTCATCTATACCAGAATCCCCACCAGACTAACAGCAGACTTCTCAGAAGAAACCATACAGGCCAGGAGAAAATGGAATGATATATTCAAAGTAGTAAATGAAAAAAATTGCCAGCTGAGAATTATAACTAGCAAGGCTATCCACCAGAAATGAAGGGGAAATATTATATTTCCCACACAAACAAAAGCTCCGGCAGTTCACTACCATATGACCAGTCCTGCAAGAATAGCTTAAGGAAGTCCTGCACTTGCAACCCAAAAAACAATAATCACCACCATGAATACACAATAAAGAACAAACAGCACTGGGAGAGGAGATACGCATATGAGATAGAAAAAGAAACTGTACCATACACATTAAAGAAACCAATGACCATCAAAGACAAACAATAAACAGGAAGGAAAGAAACAAATGAAATTTAAGTCACCAATAAGAAAAGCAATTCAATGTTAGGAGTAAGACAGTATCTTTCATTAACAACCCTAAGTGTAAATGGATTAATTTCCACACTCAAAAGACACAGACTGAATGAATGAATTAAAAAAAAAAAAAAAAAAACTAGACTGAACTATATACTGTCTACAAGGGGCTTGCATCACCAGTAAATACACACACAGACTTAAAGTGAAGGGATAAAAGAAGATATACTATGCAAATAGAGACCAAAAATGACAGTGAGTAGATATCCTTATATCCAATAAAGGAGATTTTAAACCAAAAACATAGCCATGACCCCCCAACATCCATATCCAGCCCAGTGATGATCAAGCCTCTGTCAGAAGCTCCCCAGGCTCCTGAGCTGGGATGCGGGTAGGCTAAGAGCCTCAGCCCCACACTCCCAATATCTACATCCAGTCCAAAGACAACCATCTGGCTGTTGCCAGAAGCACCCTAGGCTTCTGAGCCATGTTGGAGGGGGCAAGGGCCTCAGCTGGTCCCTACTGACATCCATGTCCAGCCTAGCAATGACCACCAGGCCACAGCCAGAAGTGCCCCAGACTACTGAGCCAGGGTTGGGGGACAGAGGGCTTCAGCCATGCCCCTCCAATTTCCAAATCCAGCCCTGCAATGACCACCAAGCCACCACTGGAAGCACCCTGGGCTCCTAAGCAGGGGTTGCACCAAAGCCACGCCCCCCCCCCCCCAACGTCTGCATCCAGCCCAGTGACAAATACCAGACTGCCTTTGGAGGCTCCCTGAGCTCCAAAGTCAGGATAAGGGAAGACTAAGGGCCTCTGCCAACTCTGTATCTAGCAAAAACCCCCCCCCCCCCCCCCCAACGTCTGCATCCAGCCCAGTGACAAATACCAGACTGCCTTTGGAGGCTCCCTGAGCTCCAAAGTCAGGATAAGGGAAGACTAAGGGCCTCTGCCAACTCTGTATCTAGCAAAGCCACAACCATCAGGTAGCTGCTGGAAGCCCCCTGGGCTCCCAAGTTGAGGTGCTAGGGAACTGAGGTGGTGGGGAGCTGAGATGGTGGGGAGCTGAGGGCCTCAGCCATGCCCCCACACATCTGCATCCAGCCCAGTGAAAACTACCAGGCGGTTGCTGGAAGCCCCCCAGTCTCCTCTTGTAGAATGAGTGGAGTGATATGGGCCTCAAGCACTCCCCATCCCCCCTTCTCCATCTTCCCATCAATTCCCTTTCCTCTTCCTCTCTCTCTGCCAACCCAACAGCTCCACAACATTTTAGAATGTAAAAATAATAATAATAAATACATGAATTAAGAACAAAGCAAAGCAAAACAAAAGATATGAAAAGAAACATAGAAGCTATTACATAATGATAAAGAGATCTATTCAAGAAAAAGACATAACAATCACAAAGATACATGCACCTAGCACTGGAGCAACCAGATAGATAAAGCAAACACTAGTAGACCTAAAGAAAGAGACCAAATTACAATAGTTGTTGGGGACCTGAACGCCCCTCTCTGAACACTGGAGAAATCATCTAGGCAACAAATCAACTGGGAAACACAGGATTTAAACTCTGTTTTATACCATTGGGACTTGGCAGATATCTACAAAACATTTCATCCAACAACTACAAAACATACATTCTTCTCATCAGTACATGGAACATTCTCCAGGATAGACCACATGTTAAGTTACAAATCAAGGCTCAACAAAGTAATTTCAAGTGTCTGCTCTGACCACAATGGATTAAAACTAGGAATCAATAACAAGCAAAATACTTGAGAATATACAAATACATCAAAATTAAACAACATACTCCTGAGTGACCTATGAGTCAAAAAAGTAATTAAACAGGGAATAAAAAAAATTGTGGAAACTAATGAAAAGAAAGACACATCATACCAACACCTGTGGGATACTGCAAAAGCAGTGTGAAGAGGGAAGTTTATTGCAATAATTGTTCACATCAACACAATAGAAAGATTTTAAATAAACAACCTAACACTACCCCTCAAAGAACTAGAAAAATGAGAACAATCCAATCCCAAAATTAGTAGACAGAAATAGATAATTAATATCACAACAGAACTAAATGAAAGAGAGACCCCCAAAAAGATACAAAAGATCTATGAAACCAAAAGTTGACTTTATGAGAAGATAAACAAAATAGACAAACCACTGTTAGGCTAACTAAAAAAAGAAGAGAGAAGATCCAAATAGCAAAAATCAGAAATGAAAATGGAGACATTATAACTGATACCACAGAAATAAAAAGAATTACTAGAGACTATTTTATACAACTCTATACCAACAGATTTGAAAACCTGGAGGAAATGGATAAATTTCTGGATATATGCAAGCTACCAAGACTGAAACAAGAAGACAAGAGAACCTGAACAGACCAAAAAAGAAAAAAAAAAAGCAATGAGATTGAAGCATTTATCAGCAATCGCCCAACAGATAAAAGTCCAGGACCAGATGGCTTTATTGCTGAATTCTACTAAACCATTGAAGAGGAATTAATACCAATTCTCTTTAAACTATTCCAAAAAATTGAAACAGAGACCTTTCTTCCAGACTAATTCAATGGAGCTAGACTTACCCTGATACCAAAATCAGTCAGACACCCCCCCCCCAAAAAAAATAATAATAAAATAAAATAAAATTACAGGTCAATATCCTTGATGAAAATAGACATAAAAAAACTCAAAAAATATTAGCAGTAGGAATACAGCAGCATATCCTTAATACAGAAAAGTTGAAAGGTTTTCCCTTAAGAACAGGAAAAAGACAAGGATGCTCACTCTCACCACTCCTATTTAACATACTATTAGAAGTACTAGCCTGAGCAGTCAGGCAAGAAAAAGAAAGGGCTTCCAGATTGGAAAAGACAAAGTCAAACTGTCCCTGTTTGTAGATGATAGGATACTATATATAGACATACTTAAATGTGAAGGCCAGATCCATACTGGCAGCATGCCCATTAACACAAATTACAATTGTACCCTGTTTCTCCCACCCCAACCTCCCACTCCCTCCCCTTTCCCCCACTCCACTTTATATCCCTAGGTGTGTTCTCTCCCTCTGCAGGGCAACACACCACTGTGGTCTTTCTTTCCTTCCTTCTTTCTCACTTAGCTCCCACTTATGCATGACTACATGTGGTATTTATCCCTCTGTGCTTTGCTTATTTAACTCAACCTAAGTTTCTCTAACTTCATCCATGTTGTTGCAAATGGGAGAATTTCATTCTTTTTTTAGTATTTCATAGTGAATATATATATCACAATTTCCTTATCCATTCATCCATTGATGGACATTTAGGTTGGATCCATGTCTTGGCTATTCTAAACAGAGCTGTGATGAACATGGGAGTGCAGGTATCCCTTCAACATGATGATTTCCATTCCTCTTGGTAAATACCCAGAAGTTGGATTGATGGATCATATGGAAGATCTATCTGTAGTTGTTTGAGAAACCTCTATACTATTTTCCATAGTGGTTGTGCTAATTTACAGTCCCACCAACAGTGCAGGAGCATTCCCTTCACTCCACACCCTCAACAGCATTTGTTATTCAGCATCTTTTTGATTATAGCCAGTCTAACAGGGGTGAGGTGATATCTCAATGTGGTTTTAATTTGCACTTCCCTGAGGACTAGTGATGTTGAGCATTTAATCATGTGGCATTGGCCATTTGTACATCATCCTTTGAAAAATGTCTATTCAGTTCCTTTGCCCGTTTTTTAATTGTGTTTTTTTTTATTGTGTAAATGTTTGAGTTCCTTGTATATTATAGATATTAATCCCTCGTTAGATGGATAGTTAGCAAAATTTTTCTCCCACTCTGTATGTTGTCATTTCAATCTGTGGATTGTTTCCTTTGCTGTGTAGAAACATTTTAGTTTGGTATAGTCCCATTTGTTTATTTTGTCTTTTGTTGCTTGGGCTTTTGGGCTCATGTTCATAAAGTCTATGCCCAGACCTAGTTGCTGGAGTGTTTCACCTATATTTCCCCTTAGTAGTTTCACAGTTTCAGGTCTTATACTTAAGTCTTTAATCCACTTTTGAGTTGATTTTAATATTTGGTGAGAGGTGCATCACTAGTTGCATTCTTTTGCATATGGATATCCAATTTTGCCAGCACCACTTATTGAAGAGGCAGTCTTTTCCCCAATGTAGATTTTTGTATTCTTTGTAATATCTTTTGTATTCTTTCCAATATCAGATGGCTATAAGCCTGAAGGGTGATTTCTGGGCTCTCAATTCTGCTTCAAAGATCTCAGTGTCTATTTTTATGCCAGTACCATGCTGTCTTGGTTACTATAGCTTTGTAATATAATTTGAAGTCAGGTAGTGTTATACATTTTGATTTATTTATTTATTTATTTTTGCTCAGGATTGCTTTGGCTATTTAAGGTATTTTATTGTTCCATATGAAGGATAAGATTGTTTTTTCCATTTCTGTGAAGAATGTTATTGGTATTTTGATGGGGGTTGCATTGAATCTGTAGATTACTTTAGATAGTACAGACATTTTCACAATGTTAATTTTTCCAGTCCAAGAGCATGGAATGTCTTTCCATCATTTTGAGATTTCTTTAATTTCTTTCAGAAATGGTTTGTAGTGCTCATTTGTAGAGATCATTCACCTCCTTGGTTAATTTGGTCCCTAGGTATTTTTGGTGTGTGTGTGATTATTGTAAATGGGCTTACTTTCTTAATTTCTCTTTCTGTTAGTTCATTATTTGAGTATATAAATGCAACAGATTTTGGAGCATTCATTTTGTATCCTGCAATATTACTGAGAGTATTAACCAGCTCTTGGAGTTTTTGATAGATTCTTTAGGTTGTTAATATATATTATCATTTCATCTGCAAATAGGGACAGTTTGACTTCATATTTTCCATTCAGGATGTCCTTTCTTTCTATTGCCTGATTGCTCTGGCTAGCACCTCCAGTACTATGTTAAACAGAAGTTGTGAGAGGGGGCATCCTTGTCTTTTTCCTGCTCTTATGGGAAAATCCTTCAGTTTTCCTCATTCAGCATGATACTGGTGGTGGACTTGTCATAGATGGCTTTTATTGTGTTGAGATACCTTCCTTCTATATGTAATTTGTTGAGAGTCTTTATCATGAATGGATGTTAAATTTTGTCAAATGCCTTTTCAGCTTCCGTTGAGATAATCATATGTTTTGTCCATGAGTTTGTTGATGGAACTTGAAAAACAACAACAACCCAATCCTAAAGGTAGTAGACAGAAAAAAATAATTAAGATCAGAGAGGAACTAAATGAAATAGAGACCCAAAAGACAGTAGAAAAGATCAACAAAACAAAAAGCTGTTTTTTTGAGAAGATAAATAAAATAGACAAACCATTAGCTAAGTTAATAAAAAAAATAGAGAAGATCCAAATAACAAAAATCAGAAATGAAAAGGGAGACATTATTACTGATACCACAGAAATATGAAGGATCAAGAAAATTGAAACAGAAGCTACTCTCCCAAACTCATTCTATGAGGCCAGCAGAACTCAGATACCAAAACCAGACAAAGACACAACAACAAAAAAAGAAAATTATAAGCCAATATGCTTGATGAACATAGATGCAAAATTCTTCAACAAAATTTTAGCAATCAGAATACAGCAACACATTTAAAAAATTATACACCATGATCAAGTGGGCTTCATCCTAGGGATGCAAGGACGGTTCAACATACAAAAGTCAATAAATGTGATACATCGCATCATGTCCTTCACATTTTTATGCCCAAAGAGCCAGAGGCCAGCCCATCTTCCATAGTCGCTTTCATCCCATTGACCAAGAACCTTATAAGATTACAATCAGAATCAGGAGGAAGATAAATATACTTTCTTCCTTATGGGAATATCTGAAAAGTCACATGGCCAAGGAGATGGATGCAATAAGAATGGACATGAAGGTTTGAGATGTGGGTCATTATTATAACCTCTCCTATTCTCTGTTCCCTCTTTTAGCTTTATTTTCTTGATACCAACCATCACTATTTTATTTTATATATCTATATGCTCTCTCTCTTTGAGGTCATGAATTGTTTTCTTTAGCTTTATAGTACAAGTGCAGGGAATCATTTTTGTTATATATTACAAGTTCAATAATATTTCTTGAATTTTGAAATAATTAAATGATTTTGATAATAAAATGGCAGCATTTATAAAGCAAATTAAATATATTTGGTTATTCTTGTTTTCAGCGGAAACCACAATAACTGGAAGAGATAAATGAATTGAAAAAATAATCTTGTAGCTTAGATAGAGGAAAGATTCTTTTTTTTTTGAACCTCTACAATTCCCAGGTCCTAGCACAGAGCCTGGGATAGTAGAGAGTATGGAAATTAATAAAAGGATGAAAGGAAAAATGGAATAAGCCAAGATGGTGCAACTGCTATATGTATGCTAATAATGTAATTTCCAAGTCTTCATATTCCTCATTTGAGCCCTTGTAGTGTTGTGTAGAAAAGTATTGTCATCTCTAGTTTAGAAAAGTCAAGTGCTTTGACCAAGATCACATAGCTAGGAAGCAGGGTAGGCAGGATTTGAATATACATCTTTCAAATCTGAGGTCATTGCTCTTTTCCTTTAACAGCAAAGTTATGGCATTTGCAAAGGTACAGAGCTATGGCACAATATCGAAGTTTATGGGATTAAAACTCAATAATAAAAATAGAGTGATACTAGTATTTTATTCTGCTTGGGCTGCCTTAACAAAATACCATAGACTGGGTGGCTTAAACAATGGAAATTTATGTTCTTTAAGTTCTGGATGCTAGAAGTCCCAGATTTAGGTGACCACAGATTTGGTTTCTGGTGAGGGCCATTCCTGGTTTGCCGAGGGTGATTTCTTGCTCTGTTCTTACATGGCCATTCCACTTTCTGAGCACAGCAAGACAGATCTCTAGCATCGTTTCCTCTTCTTATAAAGACAATCAACCTATAAGATTAGAGCCCTACCCTTAAGACCCTGTTTCCAAATACAGTCACACTAGGGATAAGGCTTCAATGTATGAATTTGGGGAGAATACAATTCAGTTCATAACAACTAGAAACATAATTTATGAATTTAAATCAAGTATTTTCAACTATTTGAGCTGAATCTTTGTAACTAGATATTTTTTTTCTGGTGCAGCATTAAGTGTATATTGATTTAGAATGTATCATTTTCTGCATACTGATCAAATGACCATGTATTATAGTATTTTTAACCTGAATTCTAAATGAATCTTATAGGGTAATACTTTTTTTTTCTCTTTTTCTTTTTTTCCCCTAAATTCTTTGGCAATGAATTGAATGACATGCTTAAAATAGAGGGGAGATTATAAAATTTACTGAAAAATTTGCCTTTCTTTCATTTTACAGGCCCAGCAGCTTACTGATCTGGAACAAAAATTAGCTGTAGCCAAAAATGAATTGGAGAAAGCAGCTCTTGACAGGGTAAGTTTACATCCATAAAGCATCAAAACTACGATCTTAGCAAAAATAGAAGAGTATGCTCACTTCTTGTCTTGATTGATTAATGCAACTCCAAATGCCATGCATATAAGATGGTTATGGAGTTCATGAATGTTTGATATTCCCTTTGAAATCAAATTTTTTTCCTGTTTCTGCTGCTACAGTAAATTGATGGACATACCGGCCTGCTGCCAAAAAGAAAAAAAAAAAAAAATTGAACAAAGTTTTTCTTTGTGAGTTCATGACTTCATTTTTCACCTTACTGGCAGATTAGTTCTGTAACACCATGAACAAACACGCTTTAATGCACCAACGAATATGCCATGCATTAACTCTGGATAAATGAGTTATGAAGAAAACTAAAGTAGATATTGACATCAAATTATTACAGTTTTTTAATGTGTGTATCTTAGAATTTATATTTATTCATATGTACTTAGAAACATACATAAGGACATTAAATATAGCAATGCTTCTATTAATAGTAAATTAAAATAATTTAACTGCTTATTATTAGGAGAATAACAATAAATAAAAATCATATATTTTTTCTATACTCATTTTGAAATGGTAATCAAAATTAATTATTATTAGTGCATAAATTAATATTAGTGAAAAACATACATATATATTATCAATATTAACACATCTACAACAGCTAATATTGAGTGAAAATATTAGAACATATTTATGAAATTTAATGATTGTTCAAATTTGCAAAACACATTTTTTAAAAAGTACGTATTGTGTAAATAGATGAAGTAGAAAGATACACATTCATCAAATTTATGGATTCAATTGCTTTTGGGAAAAGAATAAGTAAAATGACGCTAGGAATGCTTACAAAGAGCCTTCCATTGTATCCCAAATATTTTATCCTGTAGTAATTATATAGATACAGAGAAATAATCTTTAATTCATACAACCAGATATTTGTATATTGCATGCATTATATACATGCATTATATATGTATGTACACATACATTATATATATGGAATATGTATGTGTATTATCATTGTACAAATGTATGTTAAATTTATGTTGGTGTATATATCCAATATAATATATATTTATTAAAATATTAATATTAATATAACATATATTAATATATATCCAATATGATATATTTTATAAAATCGTGTAAAATATTGTACATAACAAATATATGTATTATATATTCAAAAAATGCTTTTTAATATTTATTTCAGATTGATATTTACTATATATTGTTCTCTATATGCGCCTATATTTTTCAAAATACGTTTCTTAAAACTTTTAGAAAGTTCTGTCTGCTGTCAAAGGACTTCTATTTTTGTGATCAAAGCTTGGTAAACATTTTACAAGAACATTAACAAAATATGATGATTGCATTTATAAACTTAATTTACAATAATACACTATATACATTTAGCAGTTTTGTACAGAAAGGAGATTGCCTCTTAATCACCAATTTGAACCATGGATGTTTTGGTACAGAATATAGGAAATAGAACATTTAAGGCTAATTCTTTTTGGGAACTTTTCTGGTATCTCTCCCATTCCATTATGATGCAGTGGTTGTAAAGGACCAGATTAATATTTTACTTCCCAGGGACTAGGGTCTCACATAGGCATATTTCATCACCTTGCTATGATCAAAAACTTCTTCATAGCTAACATGGCAATCTTATCAGACAGGATACCTAAAAAGTGTTGTATTACAGGAATTAGTAAGGATACTACTTGTTAAGGTTTAGAACATCAGGACAAATAAGACTTTTGAATTAATAATTAGACATTTAAACAACTTACTCCTTTGTGATTATCATCTTATATATGAGTATTAATTTTTTCCAAGTCATTCATATTTAATTGCGTTGGGGGAGCGGCCTGCTATTTAATGCAGTAGGGGAAATATAATTCATCTTACTGATTATGCCTTTATAGAATATATTTAGAATTTATAGAAAAATTTATAATAATTTATGCTAATTTCTGATGATGTCCAACTCAAGTTATAGAATATTACTTTTTAAAAAGGTATATGGCTTTTTATAAAATTTATGGAAACAAAACCAGAGGAACATATAATCATAAAATTCCACTAGACTACCTTTTATATTTTTATTATTTTTAAAAAATTATTTATTTATTCATTTTTAATTGAAACATCATTGATTGTACATATCTGTGGGGTACAACATTGTATGTCAATACCTGTGTGCAATACATGACCCTCAAATCAGGATAAATACTATATTTATTATTACACATTAGAATCATTTATTTTTGTGTGTGTGTGGCCCTTTACCAATTTCTCAATAATCCCACCCACCCTCTCCCTTTTCCACCTCTGGCAGCATCAGTTCCATTCTCTCCTTTTGAAAGTTCAGCAAAGTATTATGATTTGTGTATCTTTCTTTCTTTTTTTTTTTTCTTTTTTTTTTTTTTTTTTTTGTCCTTTTTGAGACCGGCCACACCTCACTCAGCCAGTGAGCGCTGTGAGTGCACCGGTCATCCCTATATAGGATCCGAACCTGCGGTGGGAGCGCTGCTGCGCTCCCAGCGCCGCACTCTCCTGAGTGCGCCATGGGCTTGGCCCTATTTTGTTTATTAACTTATTTATTTTACCTCCCACTTATGAGTGGGGACATGCAATATTTCTCTTTAAGGGCCTGGGTTATTTCACTTAACACAATTTTCTTGAGTTCATTTAAGTTGTTGCAAATGGCAGAATTCCATTCCTTTTTATGGTAGAGTAGTATTCCATTTTGAATATATACCACATTTTCCTTATCTGGTCATCTAATGATGGACATTTAGGTTGGTTCCAACTCTTACATATTATAAATAAAGATGTGCTAAACATGGGAGTTCAGGTATCCCTTTGACATAATGATTTCCATTCATTTGCATATATACCCACCAGTGGGATTGCTGGTCTATATGGCAATTCTATCTGTAGTTGTTTGAGGAAGCACCATATGGCTTTCCATCATGGCTGCACTAATTCACACTCCCACAAAGTGTGTAGGAGGGTTCCCCTTTCTCTGCATCCTTGCCAGCATTTGTTATTCTGTCTTCTGGATAATGGCCAGTCTAACTGGAATGAGATACCACAATTTGGTTTTGACTTGCATTTCCCTGATGCTTATTGATGTTAAAAATTTTTTCATATGTCTATTGGCCATTTGTTTATCATCCTTTGAGAAATACCTATCAGCTTCTTTGTCTATTTTTTAATTAGTTTACTTGCTTTTTTACTGTTGTTTCAGTTCTTTGTATATTTGGCATATTAATCCTTTATAGGATATAAAGTTTGTGAATATTTTCTCCCATTCTGAAAGTTGTCTTTTCACTCATTAATTGTTTCTTTTGCTATGTGGAAGATTTTTAGTTTGATATAATCCCATTTATTTAATTTTTGTTTCGTTACCTTTACTTTTGGGGTCTTATTCATAAAGTCTTTGCCGGAAGTGTTTCCCTTATGTTTTCTTTTAGTAGTTTTATACTTCTGGGGCTTCTATATGTCTTTTATCCATTTTGATTTGATTTTGGTATATGGTGAGAGGTACATGTCTGGTTTCATTCTTGTACACATGCATGTCCAGTTTTCCCAGCGCCAGCTATTAAAGAGGTAGTCCTTTCCTTAGTGTATGCTCCTGCTGTCCTTGTCAAATATTAGTTGACTGTAGGTATATGGGTTGATTTCTGGGTTCTCTACTCGGTGCCAATTGTCCAAATATCTGTTTTCATGTCAGTACCATGCTGTTTTGGTTACTATAGTTTGTAGTATAATTTGAAGTGAGGTAGGGAAATGCCTCTGACTTTATATTGTTTTGGCTATTTGGGGTCTTTTGTTGATCCATATGAATGTAAGAATTGTTTTTTTTTTTTCTTTTTTAGTAAATAATGTCATTGGTATTTTGATGGGGATTTCATTGAACCTGTAGATTATTTGGGGTTGTATGGGCATTTTCACAATATAAATTCTTCCAATTCAAAAGCATAGAATGTTTTTCCATCTTTTTGTCTCCTCCTTAATTTATTTTAGTAGAGATTTGTAGTTCTCATTGTAGAGATCTTTCACCTCCTTGGATAAATTTATTTGTAGGTATTCTATTTTTATGGTGACTATTGTAAATCGGCTTGTTTTCTTGATTTCTTTTTCTGCTAATTTGTTGTTGGAGTATAAAAACTCTACTCATATCTGTGTGTTGATTTTGTATCCTGCAATTTTACTGAAATCGTTTACCAGCACTAAGAGTTCTTTGGTAGAGTCCTTAGGTTTTTCTATATATAGGACCCTGTCATCTACGAACAGGGAGAGTTTGACTTCATCTTTTCTAATCCGAATGTCCCTTATTACTTTCTCTTGCCTGATTTCTCTGGCTAGTTCTTCCAATACTATGTTAAATAGGAAAGGTAAGAGTGGGTGTTCTTGTCTTGTTCCTGTTCTTCAGGGAAAATCTTCTAGCTTTTCCCCACTCAGGATGATATTGGCAGTGGGTTTGTCATATGTGGCTTTTATTATGTTGAGACAATTTCCTTCTATACCTAATTTGCTGAGATTCTTCATAATAAAGAATGCTGAATTTTTTCAAATTCTTTTTCTGCATCTATTGAGATAATCCCATGGTTTTTCTCCTTGATACTGTTGATGGGTTGTATTAGGTTTATTGATTGTTGTATGTTGAATCATCCTTGCATCCATGGGATGAATCCAACTTGATCATGAATAATTTTTGGTTGTGTTGCTGTATTCTGTTTACTAATCCTTTGTTCAGAATTTTCATGTCTATGTTCATCAGAGATATTGCCTTTAGTTTTCTTTTTTTTTGTTGTATTCTTGTCTGGTTTTGGTGTCAGTGTGATGCTGGCCTCATCAAATAAGTTTGGGAGAATGGCCTCTTTTTCAATTTTCAGGAATAGTTTGAAGAGAATTAATATTAATTGTTAGAATTCAGCAGTAAAGACATCCAGATCTAGGCTTTCCTTTGTTGGAAGACTGCTGATTACTGCTTCAATCTCATTGTTTGTTATTGGTCTGTTCAGTTTTTCTGTGTCTTCTTGGTTCAGTATAGGTAGTTTGTATGTGTCCAGAAATTTTTCCATTTCCTCCTTGTTTTCAAATTTTTTGGCATGTGATTGTTTATAACAGTATCTAGTGATTCTTTGTATTTCTGTGATATCAGTTGCAATGCCTCTTTTTGAATTTTTGATTTTTGTTAGTTGGGTCTTCTTTTTTTTTTTTAGTTACCTTGGGTAATGGTTTATATATTTTGTTTATCTTCTCAAAAAAATACTGTTTCTTTCTCTCTTTTTTTTTTTTTTGTATTTTTGGGAGTATGTATTTAACTTAGTTCTGCTCTGATCTTAATTATTTTTTTCCATCCTGTTTGAGAATAGATTCTTCTTGTTTTTCTACTTGTTTCAGATGTAGTGTTATGTTGTTTATTTCAAGTCATTCTATTCTTTTGATGTGAGCATTTATTGCAATAAACTTCCCTCTTAGTACCACTTTTGTACTGTCTCATAGGTTCTGGTATGATTTGTCTTTATTTCCATTAGTTTCAATATATATACATTTTTTAATTTATTGTTTAGTTTCTTCTTTGACCCAAAGGTCATTCAGGAACTTGTTGTTTAATTTCCATGTATTTGTTTAGTTTCCAGAATTTTGCTTGTTATTAAATTTTTGTTGTATTCTGTTGTTGTGTGAAAGGTACTTGAAATGATTTCAATTTGCTTAAATTTGTTGAGACTTGATTTTTGATGTAACATGTTGTCTATCCTGGAGAATGTCCGATGTGCTAATGAGAAGAATGTATATTCTGTAGTTATTGGTGAAATGTTCTGTTGATATCTTCCAGGTTCAATTGGTCTGATATGTAAATTAAATCCTGTGTTTCTCACTTTATTTTTTGCCTAGATGATTTCTCCAGTGCTCAGAGAGGGGTGTTGAGGTCCTCTACTATTATCTTATTGGGGTCCCTCTTTTTCTTTAGGCCTAATGGTGTTTGCTTTATGTACCTGGATGCTCTGGTGTTGAGTGCATATATATTTGTAATTGTTACATCTTTTTGCTGGATAGATCTCTTTAAAATTATATAGTGACCTTCTTTTTATATTTTTACCATATATAAGAATAGCTACTCCTGCTTGGTTTTGGTTTCCACTTGTGTGATATATCTTTTTCTATCTCTTCACTATTAGCCTGTGTGTCATTACAGGTGAGGTGAGTCTCTTGAAGACACCATATAGTTAGGTCCAGCTTTCTAATCCAATCAGTCACTCTGTGTCTTTTGAGTGAGGAATTTAATCCATTTTCACTTTGGATTGCTATTGAAAGGTACTGTCTTATTTTTGGCATTTTATTGATTTTGATTTGAAAGTTTTAAATATCTATTCTTCTTTTTTTTCCTTTTTATTGTTTGTCTATTTTTTTTTTTTTTTTTGAGGTAGTAATATTTAGGGGTTTTTTTTCTCTTTTTCTTTCACATTTTTTTTTTTTATACTGGTCAGTTTTGTTCTTTTTTGTTTGTTGTTTATTCATAGTAGTGATTATATATATTTTCCAAATTCCAGATTCAGGACTCCCTTGAGGATTTCTTGCAGTGCTGGTAGTGTGGTAATATACTACTGTAGTTTCTCTTTATCTGGGAAATACTCTATTTCTTTCTAATTTCTGAAAGACACCCTTGCTTGGTACAGTATTCTTGGTGGGCATTCTTTTTTTTTTCTTATGTTATTTTGAATATATCATCCCATTTTCTTCTGAACTGTAAAGGTTCTTTTGAGAAGTCTGCTGTTAGTCTGATGGGGACTCTCTCATGGGTGACCTTACTCTTTTCTATTAATGCTTTTAGGATTCTCTATCTCTCTCTCTCTCTCTTTCTCTCTCTCTCTTTTTTTTTTTTTTTTTTTTTTTTTGAGCCTTGCCCATTTGACTATAATTTTTCTGAGAGAGGAAATTTTTGGATTGGGTCTCTTTGGGAATCTTTGAGCATCCTGGATCTAAAGTTCCCTGTCTCTCCCTATACATAGAAGTTTTCCATTATTATTTTGTTGAATATTTTTCAATGCATTTTACTTTCTCCTCCTCTTGTGAATACTCATGATTCAGATGTTTGTGTGCTTAAGGTTGTCTGCTAGTTCTCTGAATTTTTTTTTCATTTTATGAAATTATTTTTTTCCTTTTCTTTAATCCACCTGAGTTATTTTGAAAAGACCATCTTCAAGATCAGAAATTGTTTCTTCTGCTTGCTCTAACCTGCTGTGTAAGGACTCAGTTATGTGTTTTATTTTGTTAAATAAACACTTCAGTTCCAAGAATTCTGCTACATTCATTTTTAAGGTATTAATATCTTTGTAAATTTCCTCCTTCATATCCTGGATATTTCTTCTTGTTTTCTAACTTAGTCTTTTCATATCTTTTGAGTTTCCTTAAGATTGTCACTTGTAATTCCTTTTTATTCGTTTCAAGGGTTTCCTACTCTATGGGGTTTAGTACTTGAGAATTACTCTATTGTTTTAGCATTGTCACATTTTCTTGGTTTTTCATATTTCTAGTATCTTTATCTTGATGTCTGGTCATCTGGTAGAGGAGTCTCCTCTTCTCTTACTCTGTAGTCATCTTAGAGGTGATTTACTTCCTCATCTTTTTCCAGTCTCTGTTGGTGACTTTTCTGGTGTTAAAGAAGTTGAGTGAGTGGTGGGCCACCTGCATGGTGGCTGTGGGCACTATTGTGCCTTTCAGCTTCACAGGCTTTGGCAGTGGCTATGGGGGACTACCATGGAGAAGTGCTGTTTTTAAGATGCTCCTTTCTTCTGCCAGGCAGTGGGGGCTGCACAGAGCTCCTGCCTAGGATCCTGAAATGTGCTTCTGTCTTCTGCCAAGTGGCATAGGCTGCCCATAACTCTTCCCTTTTTAAAAAATCCTTTCTCTGCCATCCCTGCCATGATTTCTGAAACATACTATAAGTCTTAGAGAGACAATCAATTCCCTCAATTCTGGGGCTGCCTGATCTCCTCTGAATTTTTACCATCTCTGACTGTTGGAATGTTTTTTCTTGCATTAAATGTTTTCCCTGATCTGACTTTATATAATCCTTTTAGTCAGTCAATTGCTAAATAGATTAGAAATGCCTTTGTGAGACCGTCCTGTGCTAGGCGCTATGAGAAACAAAAATTATATGATACATGGTCTCAGGTCCCTCATCTCTTACAATTTTGTTGGGCAACAACAATTAGGAAGAATTATAGGCTGAGTCATGAAGCAATAGAAGCATGGAGAATTAATATGTATATTGAAAGTACACGTAAGTCTTATGGAATGGTAGTCACAAAACACTTTATTGGTAAAGTATAATTTAGCCTGAATCATAGAACTCAAGGTTAATGCAGACTTGTTATTCCATCTTTAGTTTTACCCATTCAATGCTTTCCTCCTTTTCAATTCCTTCCCGCCACCCAACACCATTATGCACTTAAGCTACACCATGCCACAGTTTGGATTTCATGACGAGAGCTTGTATATCACAGCAGTTAACTGACGGTCTCCAGGGTCACTCTTTCCTTGTTCAAATCATACTTCTTCACTGAATGACCATATTCAAATCCTTCAAACTCTGTGCTTCACTGGGGATAGTAATAAAACTTAATTCATAAGGGTAATGGGACAATTGCATACATCAGAAATGTAAATTACTAGGAAGCACGCCTGGCACATGGAAAACACTCAGTAAGCTTAGTCATTATTACTATTAGTGAATATGATCACAGAAACTGACTCTCTGTGATAACAATTTTCTCTTCAACCTCAGGATCTTGTCACTACTTTTGGTAGAGTAAACTATAAAAGTGTTTCTTATTAATGGAGGTTGATTTCAACAAATATTATGCAAGATACATATAAGGCTCAAACTGCAGTCATCAAGTCAGGTGGAAATTCTAGTTCACTTCAAAATGCATAAAAACTTCAGTTTAATGAAATTGCTCTTCATCTCTGAATTAGTACATTTCTGTTGCTTATAATAAAATATCTGGAACTGAGTAATTTGTAAGAAAACAAACTTTATTGCTTACAGTTTCAGAGGCTGGAAAATCCATAGTCCAGGGAACATATCTGGTGAGGGTCTTTTTTGGTGGTGGCTTTACAGCAGTGCAGGTGTCTCATATGGCAGAAAATGAGAAAGCAGAGAGAGAGAGAGAGAGAGACACTCTCTTGTTCACTTCTTTTAAAGCCCATGGAACTACACCGATGGCCACTGTTATTAATCCATTCACTAGGCCTCAGAATCTAATCAGCTCTTCAAGGCCCCATCTTTCATACCATAATAGAATTTCCCACCCTTGACTGTTACAGTGGGAATTAAGCTTCTGATCTATGGACTTTGGTGGACACAATTCAATCAATCCACAACAACCTCTCTCCATTTTCATTATATGAGACTTTTACATTCTTCAGGTGTCCAGCTTCTAAGAGTGTCACATCTGGGATTCAAATAACCTTAAATACCTCATAAGTTTTACGAAAAAATATCTTCATATCTTCACACTCCAAGCTGCTTCTCATGACATATTTGATGAGAAAAGTATCTATTTACTATCCCAATATAAACAATAATACTCTTTAAGAATTGACTTTGAGTTTTCAAACAATCAATTATTTATTTGGCAATATCTTATTAGTTAGAGTTAGCCTCAGCTACTGAAACATCAAACAACTTTATGGTATGGAAATCTCTCAGACATTCACACTGAAAAATATTTGTATTGTATCTGGCCTTCAGAAATATTTGCCCAGGAATTCATGCGTTAGTATATTCATATTACAAGTGACACAGTTAGGTGACCTACACAGCCTCTCAGGACTAAGTAGTAACAGAATAAGAACAGTTTTTGCCACAGCATAGTGTCTGGCACATAGCAGGAGTATAATAAATAGTTATGAATTAAATAGTCCTGACATATATGAATGAACATGCTATTCATCCTACATACAGAGGACCTGCTGATCACTCGAGCAGAGATCCAAAAATGTTGAATAACATTCCAGGATTCATAGAGCTGATTTCATGTTAGCAATAAAGTTAGGGAGAAAGCCTTCAGCTTCATAGCCCCTTGTGCTCTTCTCAAAGCCTGCAGAGGAGGGCTTAGAGTCTTTGTATAAAGAAATTAAGATTAACATGAATAATAGCCTGTGAATTTTCATTTATTTGAATATTAGATTAAAGGCACAGTTGTGTTTGTGAGGTATATCTTTTGTCCCCAGACAAAAAGTATTTTTCTGAGGAAAGTAGTAACATACACACACAAGAAAGTTTATAAATCTCCCAACAACTTAAGATACATAAAACAATTATTTCTTATACCCTTTTTATATTATTTGACACAAGTACTAGTATTTTTTAATATCTGAAATAATAATTTTCATATATTATCTAATAGGATAAAATGAAATATATTTTATTTTTCTCATATAACAGAATATCAGCCTGCATCCTCTGGAGGATTTACTTTATTTTTTCATTTAACAAATATTTGTTAAGTAAGAAATGGGTGATACCTCAGAAAAGGCAGGGGCCCTCAAAGAAATCATATTCTGTTAGGAGCAGAGAAACAATAAACATATTCACAACAAGATAATTTGAAATGATGGTAAGGCTAAATAAAACATAAAACTAGGAAATGTGATAGAGACTTTAAGGAACATGCATTCCTGGAAAGGATGATCAGGATCTGTTTCTAATAATATATGAGCTGAAACATACACAGGTACTTGGAAATGTTATGGAAAAATTGAATGAAAAAATAATACAAATCCTTCTGTGAACTTTTTGAAGATCACTCATACATTTTAGATTTCTATATGGATATTTAGAAAAGGGGTTCTACAGGCAGAGGAAACAGCAAGTATAAAGGCTATAAGATAAGAACGAATGTGAAATGTTTGAGGGGCTATAAATAAAGGATATTGTGATAAACAGGGCATTTCATTTAAGGAGTTTGCATTTTACTATCACATGGCAAAACACTTAGGAAAAGTGGTTTGGTACAGGGAGGGTAAATACTGGGCAAAAACAAGACTGACCTTAAATGATAATATGTTTTTAGATCTAGAGGAAAGTGTACTATGCATGGTTTATATCATATTTTGTTAAGTGACATCTTGTTCCAGCAAACTTCAAAGTAAACAGTAGCCTGCAGTTTCAAAACAGAATACACTTAACAATGTATGCGAACACGTAATGACATAGTGGTGTAAAATCATTCTCTGCGTCTTGCTCATGGAACTGGGTCAGGCCAAACCCTAGTAATATTAGTAAAAGGCTCTATTGAGTAGAGGGACATAATGAAGGTTAGGTAGAAAGACGACCAAATTAGGTAAGGGTTTCTCACAGCAATCTGTGGTCTCCAACAGGAAAATTCTACAATGTCGTCAAGGAGTCAACCCAGAATCCAAGATAGGAGGCCTCATTGCAGGCTTGTAGTCCAAAAAAGAAATGAAGTCAGATTCTAAGAGTGGATGAAAAGGTTGAAACATAAAGGCAAAGATAGTGCTCTACCATGGCCATCAGAGATGAAGAGTTGAAATTACATTTTGTCATGTTGACTCTGTTAATCTGCTGTGATCCTGGCAATGTCAAGAGGCCTGTGGGAGCAGATGACCGCCCCCAAATTTAGATAATTAAATATTGAACATATATGTATATCTCCTTCAAAGTTCCATTGAAAAATTTGTCTTGCCTAAACAGCATTTACTAAAAATCAATGTTTGATACCATTAACTGGAAGTTCACTATTGATTTTCAGCATGAGTTCAGCCATTACTCAAACCTAGGGATTTGTCAACAGATACCTTAAGCCTATTATAGATCCAGCTTTTAGATATGTAGTGTGTTAAGAGGAGCCAATATCTGAATATTGTGAATGCAGTAACTACCATTGCTTCCTGCATGACCTAATTATTGAAAATCCACATTGCAAAGCTACATTAGCCTTGGATTTGGCCAAGACATGCCTGACTCTTTCACATTAACTTGTTTTCTCCGGTCTCACTTTAACATGCAAAAGAAAAAAACAACTTGAATTGCTCAGTACCTTCTGGGGTATTTCACTCCTGACATGAGCATTCAATGTCATGACCTCCTAGTCTGCAGTGAGAGAAGAGAAAGAAAGATCAGTCAAGACTGCAGCAGAGAACCAACAGAAAAAGAAATCTGAACTATTACTTTTTTTCTTTTAATAATTTGTAAATTCGCTTCCCTGACATATGGAAACAATATATTCAATTAGGTTTTTTAAGTTATTTATCCAAAAAGAAATTTTTGCTGAGTCTCTTGCTAATGTATCAGGAGTTGTGCTAAGTGCTGGCAGCTTATCCATGTGTATGTATATACATGTACATTTAAAAATTAGTGATAAATTTTATGAAGAAACAAACAAGGTCAGAAATAGAAACTAATGGGGTGGGACATTGGCAAGAATACAGGGACTAAGACATACATATCAAAGTTACCATTATGAGTAAAATGGTCCCTAAATGTCATCATTCATAATAGCCCTCTCCTACCCACTTAAGAACACACCTCAACCCTAGTCCTTGTAAGGTTCTTCTTTTTTCTTAGACAACTTGATAGAGAAAGATTAATGAGAAGGAAATATATGTCTGTCCTATTTCTAATAAATTCCCAGTTGCTGCTGTTACTGCAGCTTTTCAATATTTTTTCTTTTAAATCACTTGACATGGTCAAAAGAGAGTTTTCTTGAAATTCTGTCCTACTGATAGACACTCTTATCTTAAAGATAATTCCAACATACCACACATAAGAGTAGAAAGCACAGTGGCTGGTTTGGGGAAGGATATAAGTAAACTCTCAAGAAGTTGACCACGAGGGCTTTATAGTAAGGAAATAGGAAATAGGAGAGGGTGCTTTATGAAGGTGTATTTTTGGCATAGTATATAAAATGCAGTAGTTTCATAAGAGCACACTATTTTGTCAGGCAGAGGCAACAAGTCTTGCTGCTTCATTGATCCATGGGTACACTAAAAGGGTAAACTCTATTTGTGCCAGCTTGTCTGTAGTAACCAACCTCTCTTCTCATCTCTCATGGCTCAAAGGCCACATCTCATGTCCCTAAATAGATGTTAATGTGACATTGTCATATCAGTTCATGTCCCAAATTTATTTACCCCTTCCCTGCCATAGAAATAGCCATGAGTTTTCCCAAAAGTTTTATGTCTCTTTATTTTAGTAACTGGGGATCTCTCTTTTATTTGTGCTTAGATTATAAGATGTGTCTGTGTGTGCATGT
Organism: Galeopterus variegatus; assembly: GCF_000696425.1. NCBI lineage: Eukaryota > Metazoa > Chordata > Mammalia > Dermoptera > Cynocephalidae > Galeopterus > Galeopterus variegatus. The sequence goes on along the minus strand of NW_007729257.1, from coordinate 82,998 downwards.
GTGTGTGTGTATTTAAACATTCTAAAACATTATTAGGAGTAGAAGCTGGGACTTGGATGGGAGCTAGACATAGTTGTCTACATTAGTCAGTCTGCCTTGAGGTCTAAATCAGGAGTCTATTCATGTGGAAACTTTGAATCTTCTTTTCTTCATAGTAAAATACTAATAATAATGCCAGTTTCACAGATGTTTAAAAACATAAAATTTTTCTTGCAAATGCATATGCTTGGAATATTTTGATATTCTTTACTAATATAAGAAAGTGTCAGTGTTATTTATTATCATATCAGATTAACTCCTATTACCTGACAAGGCCCAGAGGAATGGAGAGTTTTGTCAGAGACACATTTCTTTTTCCTTTTATGTGGGAAAATTGAGTGGAGGTGTAGGCTAATCCTACAGGGTATACATAGCTAGGGGAGTGATTATTAATAAAGAAGGTAAATGCCAGAGAAAGATGGCAGGTTTCTAAGATCAACATTTTCTACCTCAGAGTGACCTAGAGTATATTTCCTTTTCAGAAAACTATCATAAAGGAAATCATGTTAATTTAAGAGAAAAAAGTAAGATATATCTCTGAATTTTAACGTACACAACATATCATGAAATGTATTAGCTCCTAGAAAAAGACTGTCTGCAAATTAAATAGCATGTCACAATGGAATTTATAAATTAGGCATTTATATTTGAAAACTCTTATGCATTTGTGTGGGGACTGAATATATGCTAGGAGGCAATGGAGAATAGAAACAGATAATGACCAGAGCCCCAAGTGAAAATGTTAATGCTTTTTTTTTTTTTTTCTGTAGGAATCACAGATGAAAGCAATGAAAGAGACTGTACAACTCTGCTTGACATCAGTTTTCCGTGATCAACCTCCACCTTTGAGTCTAATCACATCAAATCCAACTAAGATGTTACTTCCACCCAAGACAGTAGCCTCTAAGATTCCAGATGCAAGGGCAAAAAGCAAGGTATATTTTATCCCTGCTTTGAAAAGTCGCATCAGGTAGTATACTGTCTTTAAAGTCTGTTCTATATAATCACCAGAGTGGATCCAAGTAAGATATCAATTGCATTGAAAGATTAAGATGTACATGGAAGATAGTAACCCAGTTTGTAAAGTCTTTATAGGCACTTGGAAAATGTTGAACGGCAGCTTTTCTTTAGTAGAAAGCCTAGCTCTTTCTTAAGTAGGATCATCTAATTTTTTTTTAAACAAAACAAAACAGAAATACAGAATAAGTTAAAAGAAAATATCTTGTATTGCATTCTAATGAACACCATGGAATTGACTGGAAAAAAATTTCTCTTAGGGTGTAAACATCATCCTCGCAGAAGTACTTTTTTATTTTTTTTAATTAAGTCTATAATTCTCAACATTGGCTACACATTAGTGTCATTTAAATACCAAAAAAAAAAAAAAAAAAAAAAAATGGCACCTGGGACCCAAACCCAGCCCTATTAAATCAAGATTCTTTCAGGTTGGCCTTTAGTCATCAGTAATTTTTAAGAGTCAAGGGATTGTAATGTGCATCCAAGTTTGAGAACAACTGATATGAGCAAATCTTTCTCCAAATCCCCACTACCACCCTACTTTAGACAGAGCAAAGGGACATTTTAGTGTTGCTTCTGTTTCAGTCTTCAAATTTCAATTAGTAGGTTCTACATTTAAGCAAATCCTGACAGCCAGGAATAGTTATTGGAGAAAAGAATTTTGTTTCAAGCAGTATTTTTTTTTTTTTTTGTCTTTTTTTCGTGACCGGTAAGGGGATCGCAACCCTTGGCTTGGTGTTGCCTGCACCGCACTCAGCCAGTGAGCGCACCAGCCAGTCTTATATAGGATCCGAATCCCGCAGTGGGAGCATCGCTGCGCTCCCAGCGCCGCACTCTCCCGAGTGCGCCATGGGGCCGGCCCTCAGGCAGTATGTTCGAAAGAGCTGGCTCTATGAACAACTGCCTAAGGACCACTTGCTATCAAAATGAGTGCTATGGGTAACAGCCTGATGTCTAAATGCAAATCTCTAGGGGTGAGCTCAGAACAAACTGAGAACTGCTGATTCAAAATACCTAATGATGTTACATCTGGAGTTTCTTACTGCTTATTCCAGAGATTCCCTATATGTGAATAGAAGAAGGTACAGAAAAATTGTAGATTAGGGAAATGCTATTTTCAGGATGGAGAGTCAGAAAAAAAGTTAAATACAGTAAGTTTTCTGATGTTCTGTTTTTATGTGTAACTAGTCAATTTATGAACTTTAGAGACTTAGTCTGTATAATCCCACTGTGAAATTTTAATGTGGCTTGGTCAAAACTCATTTAAAAATATGCATTTCTATCTCATCATATTATTGTCTTTGGTTTCATTATATACTGAAGGACATCTAAAAATTTTGAAGCCGGTACATTTCTTATTTATTTCTGTCCTTTCTCTGAAAACTGGATTCCAAGTATTTGTTTATTTAACCAAACTCAGGCAAGAGAAGTACATAATAATGAATTTTTTATGTTCATTATGAAAAATCCTCTGTAGATTCTTAAGAATGGTCATTGGTAAAATGCACAGTGTCCCACAAAATCTCACCCACCTACCAGAAAGTCACACCCAGAATCCACTTATTGTTAGTCTCTTAGGGAAGAGCAAAGGTTCAGTCTCATGAAGCCTGATGACCTTAAGCAAAGCAGCTTTGTAATCTTACGGGCACATTATATTTGTCTTCAACTCAAAATTTATTTGTTTAAACCCATTATTAAAACTGGGCTTTTTATGACCCTGAATGTGTGGAAGAAATAACTGATATTTGCTTTAACATATTTTCTATGAATAAATATATGTCATGTCATTGAAACAAATAATAAATATTTATTATTTCCTTTGGCTTATCACAGAAAAAAAGATAGAAAGCACTTAGATGAGTCTGGTTTGGAGATTGCTCATTTTTCAAAAAACAATAACAAAAATCCAATTCTTTAAGGTAAAGTTCAATAAATCTAAGTTAATATATTATAGAAGATTCTATTTTACAGGTTAGTATTAAAAGCTTGTCTGGTGCTTATGTTTCTCCCATATTTATTTTCTTAATAGTGGTGGAAATTGTATTTTATGTGTACTTGAGGCTTGATCTCTATGTACACACCTTTGGCCAATTTCACCTACTTTTATTTAATTTTTATAATCTCCAACCCTTCTTCAGTGGGATTTTTTCCCCCTGTAATCTGTAAAATACATGCAAGTAAACAATTTTCAGCACATACATGGAGAAAGACAAACTTCCTCCCAAAAGATGTTATTTTAATTTCTTCCAGTCAAATGCAGTCAAATTTTTATTCCTGTGCATGAAGGTCTGTATATACATATGTATGTATATGTTTATGTATATATGTACATATGTATATGGATTTTAAAAGCCACAGTTTCATTAGAAGGGGAGTTTAAAATTACAAGATTTTATTGGAGAAAGCTGAAAAAATGTATTCATAACCCCATGTTATTAATATATATTTTTTAAATTCTGTAGTATGTCTGTTACATAACCGTTTAGTCTTGTAGCTCAAGTTTCTGCCAAGGATTCCCAGTCAAGTCTATCAGCTTCCTTCCTGGTCATTGCATTTTCCATGATTATTATGCTTGTGTCTCACTGATTTGAGTAAATGTTTTGTTACCCTCCCAGTTAGGATTATTTTTGCTACTCTCAGTGCTCTAGTAGCTGTTTACTACTCTTGGTCCTTGGTCGTGCATTGAACACACTGATGTCTATAAAAGCCTCTCTCCTTAAGGGAGATGACAGTGCTTACCTCATCAATCTGCTTGACATTAATCAACATCCAGAACAATGTTTCTAGATAATTCATTTGAAATGGCATTTGTTGTGTGTCTCTCTTTTTATCAGACATTTTTTTTTATTTAGAAGTTAGGAAAATATATATGATTTAGTGCTTTTTAAATAATTTCTATCCAACCTAATTGTTTTCCATTGATATACCAAGATTGTACTCATCATTGGGGATGCACATTTGAAATGACACAGCCCTGACCTTATGGAGATTGTTACCTAATTCTCTGTAAACAGAAAGCAATGAAGAAAAATCCAAGGGGTGTTCTTAGTAGTAGATCAGGCTATCTCTGCTTGTTGATTTTTAGTACAGTATTTGGATTCCACATTCCAAATATATTTGGTTAAAGATAAAGACTAAGGAGACACTTAGGTCTAAATGCATGAGATCATGTATTTGTTATGTCTTTGTTGAAATTATATATTTGCTACGTAGAGAATAGTATTCCTGCAAAGATGTGAAAAGCAAAGATACAAACCCAGTGATCTGATTTGTGTTTTACATAAAATGACCCTAGAGTAGAAACAAGAAAGCCAGTGACAGATCCATGCAGGAGATGATGGTGACCTAGTTTGTGGTGCAGAAAATGGATATGTTATTCCATATGTTATTTGAGCATAAAACTAGTCTAGTGATTAAGTGGGATATATGAAGGGGGGAGAACAGGAATAACGCTTAGTGCTTGCTTGCATTCATTATAATGGTAAAGACAAGAGGAGGTTTTAAAGGGGAAGCCAAATTGTTTTGTTTTCATCATGCTGTATTTTGGGCATCGGTCATAAAACCAAGTATCTATCTCCAGTAGATGATTATACATTTAAATCTGGAACTAAGGGAAGACATTTGAGTGGAGATATAGGATTGGATATCAACACCATGAGTAGTAGTTTAGTGTGGAAAGTGGATGAAATTACTTGAAGAGACTGTGTAGAGTGAAAAGAGATGAGGTTCATAAAGGACCCCAGGCAAAAGAAATAACTTGAGTATGGATTTATGTGTCATCAAAAAGATGGAATGCATATGGTGGTGGAAGTGCATCCTTTCCCCTGATCTTTCGTTGAGACACTCTTCATTATATATTTGAGCTGAGAACCATGACTTTTCCATGCCTGTGTTACTGGTACAAAAACCACTATATGTACGTCACTCTGTATATTTAAAATGGTGAATACTCTAGTGGGCTATTGGAGCTGGCTCATACTTGCTTGCAAAAGTTGACTGTTAAATTTTCAGAACTTGTACTAGTCATCTGTTAAACATAGGCACTATTAAATATTAATTATATTTACTTATACTTAAATAAATTATACTAAAAGCAATGTGGTAAATATAAAACCTACTACATAGTCCTATTGTCTATGCCCTTGAAGATATTATGTCTTTTGGGTCTGTATAATGGAAACACTATATAATGGTGTGTTGTTACTGCATGTACTTTAAAGTCATATTCAGTGACATCATGTTGATAGATTGAACTTTGTAGTATTTATACCACGGAAATTGACAAATACTATATATCAGGGTCCTTCTAACCCACAGAGCTAGTGAATAGCATGTCACTGTGTGTATGTGTATGTATGTATTCGTGTGTGCATGGTGTTTAAGATCAGACTACTGGGCATCATAGACACTATACAAACAATAAATGATCAACATATTTATTTTTTTCTCTTGTACTGCTTAAGTGGTAGAGCTACATGCATAGTGGCTCTCAGAAAAGGCAAAAATAATTATTAAACAAAAAAGCTTGTTCAATTAATGACATTCTGAGAAACTAATTTTTATATACCCATCGTAATATTTAATTTAATTTTATTATAGTAATTTTATTTTTAAATTATATAAAATTTGGAAAATTTTTATATAATTTGGGAAATATATAAATGTAGGAGGAAGAGCAGAAAACATATCACCAAAGAGTTCCACCACTTTTAGGTGAAAAGATAGGAATTAGTACAACAGTAATATCTTCGGTATTTACAGTAGCATAACATGAAGTTTAAGAGCTAAGATTCATTAATTAGACTGATTAAATGAAAGTCTCTTTTCTGCTCCTTTCTAGTTTTGATTACTTGATCAAATCATTTTTTGGGACTCATCTTCTATATCTACAAAATAGAGATAATAACAGCACCAACCTTATAGAGTTGTTGTGGAGATCAAATAAAGAAACTCACATACAACATCAACCTATGTAATAGTTACTGACAATGAAAAAGCAATCAATAAATATATGAAATAGCATTATAATATCTGGAAGCCAGGATACCACTATGAGAAAACTTAAAGAAGGTTTTTAGTGGGTTGTTACTTTAACTTTAAACAAAGCTAAACTATTTACTCTGTTCTATTGTTCAATTGTGAGAAAACAATACATCAATTCAAACAAGTACAACTTCAGTTTTTAGCATAAAGGTATAGCAGAATTCTTACAATACATTTAATGTCAGGGATCATAGTATTAAATGCCATAAAGAAAGGGGACAGTTGAAAGACAGCAGAAATGAGAAGCAATTCAGATAAGCAATGCAGATAGACAGTGATAAAATTGTGCTATGAAAACCAATTTTTCAACCCTATTGCAGGCTATTACCATTTTCTGTCTCTCTTTGTCTTTCACTGAAACTCACTGCTTGGACTTACCTGCAGTTTACATTGTTAAAGGTCACAGCTGTGGAATCTACTTAATTGGACAAGAATGATTTGTTATTTTCTTAAAGTTTGTTAAAAATGTCAAAGCCATTCTAGAGCAACAGACATTTCTGGCCCTGTTTGGGAGTTTGAAGATATCTAATGAAAATTGAATTCTGCATGTTGCCTGGAGGTTTAGAGCAAGGTGGATTTTCATTGCTCCTTTTTCTGCCAAAAATCTGTTGTGACATAATTGTCAAGAACACTCAAAACAGTGTACCTGGAATCATCATAGACCTGAGTTATCAACCTGCCCTGCAATTTTAATTATTGGGTGCTTCAGAAATTCTCACCACCTGGATGTAAACCCTCCCAATTCTCATACAAATTCAGCAGAAGAGCAGGCCAGTTTGGGAGATTATTCAAATTTCCCAGATTATTCTAATTTAAACTAAAGTTGAGTATCACTAGATCCTTACTCTAGGAATAAGAAAGGACTCTAAGAAGTAAACTTGATCTTTCTCCCTATTTTCCTGCTTCTAGAAGAGATGTTTCATTTGACTCAGAGTTGATCAGTTTCAGACAGTTCTGCTTTTCTGACTGCTGCCATTAGCTAGCATTAGTTATCTCTAACTCTACCATCTATTGTCATTCTTTACATGCTATCAATATATACTTTATATCTCCTATGTCCAATGTTATTGTGAGAATAAAAATGAAAACAGGAGTCTAAAACATTTTTGCAAAATATAACATTACTAAGAAATCTTGTCAGAATTTCATTTTGGGCCTAGAGGTTTTAAGGCTTTGTTTAATTACGCCCCAACATTCATGGCATTTCTGTGGCAATAAAAGTTAAAATAATTCATATTTCACGTTTCTATATGAATGTATACATTCTATATGAACATAAATATTTGTGTATTTATATTATAAATTATAAAACTTGTATTTAAACTGGTAAATATAAAAGTTGAACCCACAAACACTCTGTGATATTTTATTTTCAATACTGGTGTACAGGTTTGTACCCAGGAATAGTCTAAAAATAAATCTTTATAGATTTTCCTTTATTCATCATTCTTGATAGATATATACTGAGAAAGTTGGTTATAGAACATCATTACTTGCATTTCTCTATGCAGATCTTTCAAAGACATTTGTTTGCAACCTGGAGATATAATTCATTTAATCTTTCTAAAATTAAAATAAATAGAAACCAATCATTTTGGGGGAAATATTATCTTATGCCAGCCTAGGAAGTCATATTTATATTCACAGAAAACATCACTGCTCCTGAATATCTTTTGTCACAGAGGAATTCCCACCGGGTTTCATTTTATTTTCCTATATTTTTATTATAATTTCTTTTCTTTTCTTTTTTTTTTTTTGCATCTGGCTGGTATGGGAATCTGAACTGTCGGTCTTGGCCTTGTTATTGTAACACTGTACTGTAACCAACTGAGCTAATCTGCCAGGCTTCATTAGAATTTCTTGGATATTGATCAAATAATAATTACTTTCATGCTATCTCCATTGTAACAGATATTTAGTTATTTTAAATGAATATTATATAACTAATCTACTACTATTGTAAAAGTATTTTAGATTAGCTTCTAGTCACCACTTGTATTTATAGGTAAGAGAGACCACAACATCTCCTCCATTATTATAAATAAGGGGCGTTTGGGCTTTGTCACTAGAAATATTGTTCAACTTTTTTTCTCTCTTTAGTTGCAGAAAATATGCTTAATCCTAAAAGCTCCATGTCTAACAAATTTATTTTCTTATACATTTGCAAAAGTAAAGGGCATGTATAAGAAAGTTAATTGACTTACCATGGTCATTTTAAATTGTCAGCATTTTTCTTTCCTCTCCATGATGAATTCATTTTTTAATTTTTATATCTGGAAGCCACTGTGAATCTACTAAAAGTTTTTAAACAAAAGAAAACTACTAAAAGTTTTGAACAAGAGAAAACATTCTTAGAGTTCTAAGAAGATAATTTTAGTAGTAATATAGAGGTAAGGATTAGGAAGACAAGATGCTAGAAGCAAATAAAACCACTGGAAAAATAGCATATTCTTGGTGAGAGACAGTGAGCGGCAGTAGGAAGGGAAAAGAGGAGATGAATTTGCTAAATAGAAAGAACATAAAATTTGGGGAAATTAGTGAGGAAGTGGAGGTGAGAAAACTAGATGATTATTTTAAGTAAATTGGCTGTGAAGAGGGGTGAGTGGACAATCCAGTGAGGGGCTTCTTTGTAAGATGGAAAGAGATTGAGTGCATTTTTAGTAATAGAAAAAGGGAGAAATGAAAACATTTATTGAAGGCTTAAAAGAGAGACTGTAATAAGGATTCAAAATTCTAGAAGCAGCAGCAAGGAATATGAACATGATCACAACGGGAGGAGTTGGACATAGAAAGGAGCAAGGACATACCAACTTCTGAGATAGGAGTTAAGTTGGTAAAGATGAACGAAGGCATGGATACATTTTGAAGCAGGTGGGAGGGGAGTTGTGAAAGTTAATATCTCACATACTTTAGTTCATCAGACAAAATTAGGCTGTTACTAACTCCGGAGAAGCCACCTGTCATGCTACACAAATGCTTGGAAAGCCTTGGTCTCTCCCCACATCATATACACACTAACTACAGTTTCTAAATCCCATCTATAGCACTCCTGTGAGCATCCTGCTTTGCTCCCCAATTCTAGGGAGGTGGGGTATGAAAAAATACATTTCTCAAGAAAAAAATACTGCCTCAACAGAGATGAAGTTAGAAAACATGAGATCCAATAAAACAAAGTATTGCTTCAAAGAAAATTTGCCAGAACTAAAGCAAACATTAAAATGAAAAATGATACAGACTAAAATTTAAAATAAATTCAAAAGAAAGTTAGTAAATTCATGTGTGTTCAAGCAAGTTTAAATTTGAAAAGAGAATGTACTGTGGGATTAAACTCACTTAAAATTCACTAGTGTCCCATATACCAAAATTTTCTTCTTAAAGATAGGATTAGGTCCTAATCTCTTCTGCCTAAACAGCATTGTAGAGCATGTAGAAAGAAGCTAAATATGCTTATTGTTGGTTGTAGGTTTATGCTGATTTCCAGTAGTTTTTGGAAGGCATTAGCAAGTTTCATTAGGTGAGCTCCCTGAATATGCTGGGTTATTTTTTAACATCACTGTCCTGGAGGCCCGTGTTGGAATCTGTGTCTAAATGTCAGATACTCAGTGCCAAGAATCATGTGTAAGAGCACAAATTTGGAATTCAGCAGAATAATTGTAAATCCTCATTTCTGCCAATTATTCAATGCACACAAGACATTGAGCAATTATATTAGAGACTTCAATTATTCCTTTGTGAAACAGAGCTAACACTATAAAACAACGAACATAACAAACCAAAATATACATTTCCCAAATGTATAGCATTATACCAGGTATGTCGTATGCCCATTGTTTAAGACCCAGAATTTGAATCTGTATTCTGCCACTAATCATCTGTGTGACAGTGGCCACATTTCGAACTAAGTTCTCCCTGGTAATATGGGGATAATAATAATATGTTATTCACAGGTTGTTATGAGGATAAATTGAATGTTATAAGTTCTAGACTTATTTGGTCTAATAAAATGTTGTGAAACCATATCTGGGGAAGTAGCCATCAAAAAACTCTAAATAGAGTGTGACAATAAGAAAATAATTTGGACGTTCACCAAACGAATGTCCACAAAAGAACTTTCAAACAGTAGGAAACATAAGATATTTATATTTGCCGAAAAGGAATTGTACTCTTTGTACTATAGCTGGTCAACAACCAGAGAACTATTTGTCATATTAATCCACCCTCCGTGCACTGAGTTGGATTTAAATATTTTAAAGAAAATTAGAAGTAACAGCCTTGCTTTTCATCACTATGTGGAACTTATTGATATTCAAGATTTTGTGAAATCATGACAGTACGTGTCAGTACCCTACAGAGCTGGTATTATGCTTTCCTGTGACATATGTGGCCCTCTTTATGAAAACAAAAATATTTTCTGAGTGTTTACGGCTGTCTAATCTGAGAAGTTAGTCACATCAGTTACACGCTATGAGCAAATTTTCTTTTTTTGAGATATTATACAGACTCTTTTTTGCAGAGCAAAGATAGATGCATACAATTTTGTTTGCTGCTGTTTATTCTTGTGGTGGGATAAGAAAGAAGAAGGATAGATAGATAGATTGAAAGGTAATTTAGTGCAAGACATTATCCTTTTTTATTGATCATATTCATACGAGGTTATCAGCATTTAGTCACTCATAGAATAGGCAATTATAGTCTATTTACAATTGCTCAGATATGTAAATTTAAAAGGAATCCTTTTTTATTATCTTGCAGAAGTAATTGGCTATTTTTTAATTTTTATATAACTTATCATATGGCTTATTAGATTGGATAGAAAGGCTAAACTGCCTGAAATTCTTAAAGACTGTTTTTTATTCAACTCCATATATCAAATAAACAAATACCTAGAAGAGTGACTGAAAAATAGTACATATAAGAGAGGAATATGCCAGAAATATGCCAAAGGAGAAACAAAAGCACAGAAAAAAACCATAAGCTTGTTTATCAAACCGTAGTTAATCATGCTTTAAGATGCACATCTCATCTCATATGTAAGCTTAATTCCGGGATATAAAATTCCATCGTGAGGCATTTGAAGAGCATAATCAAGAAGATCCCAAATACATACTTGTATTATCATCTTTTTAAAGTACAACTACATTTTTAGGATTTTTATTCATATTTTCTTATATATATTTTGTATTTTCTGAAGTTTTTTTTCTTTTAATTCCTTAATAATAATAAGATTGATTTACATAGTCCTTTATGAATATTGCTGAAAGATCTTTTACTATGTCATCATAATAAATACAACAGATCTTACTCTAACCATTTTACTTAAAAATAGGACCTAAAACCCGAACCCAAGTTTCTTATGCCAACTATAGTGCACCAAATCACTCTCTCAAGATGAATATTACTTAGAATCTTAGAGATATTCTAATAAAAAGGAGAGAACATACAGTTTTTCTTATACTCTTATAATACTTAAAATTTATCGGGAACTTGTACTGTACCTTTCTCACTGCTAATGGCTTTGCACAAGTTTTCTCAGTTAAGATGACACTGTGAGGTGACAATGATAGCATTCTGATGTTGTAAGTGAGAAAACCAAGGCTCAACACAGGCTAGTAGTACCCATCCCAGGTCGCAAAACCAGGTCACTGGCAACTGAGGTTTCTGGCTCTGGGATCTGAGACCCTGATCATTACCTCACATCTTCAGATGTGGTTCCATTATCACCTCACTTGTGTTTGTAAAGACATGTAAAAAACATTTGAAAACTTTTCTTTTGTATTCATCTCATTGTCTTTGCCTCCAAAGAAAAAAAAGAAGAATAGAAAAACAAATTTTAAAAAGGTAACATTTATTTTAGCTTCAGAAATTCACTAACCAAGATAATGTAGTACCTCTGGAAAATTTGAGGGGATTGAGGGTCAAAGTTAATTATATAATATAAATTTACTTCATTTGTTAATATTCCCTGAGTTGTTCTCCATGTCAAGGTAACATTTATTTTAGCTTCAGAAATTCACTAACCAAGATAATGTAGTACCTCTGGAAAGTTTGAGGGGATTGAGGGTCAAAGTTAATTATATAATATAAATTTACTTCATTTGTTAATATTCCCTGAGTTGTTCTCCATGTCAAATGTGGCACCAGGAAGATAAGATCCCACAGTATGTGCTATAACCAATACTTGCTCTGCAACTTCCATTTAATATACTAGACTTATACCAAAAGGCTTAGACTACTGTGCAGTTCTAAGAAACTTTCAACAATGTTAATTGAAGTCATTGAATCAAAGCCAGTCTTTAGAAGAGTCCCATATTTCATGGGAATGGGCTATTTTAATATCTCTGCTGTTATTTCATGATGGTGGGGTCATGGCTTAGGAACTGGGGTTGTCAGTCAATTATGCTTTCCACGATAGGAAATTATTTTGCTCCTTTTGCTGGAGCAAATCTCACTCCTCAAGACTGTCAGTTTCTTTCTCAACTATGACTTCTACATCTCAGGGAAATCCTCATGATGTCTTTAAAATTTAGAGTATCGTCATTATTTATTTTGTTCCTTAGCTGAAGGAGCTAATATTATGGGAGACTAACAGAATATCAAAACTCTGAAGCTCTTGATGTCAACTCAAAGGAGCAGCATTTCATGCAATCAATATTGTTTCCTGCTATGTGAAGATAGGCCAGGCAGATATTGTCTCTGTGAAAGGCATCCTGATGCTTGTGTTTGTTCTTCATATGTCTTTTATTTAGGAAAAAAGAAGGGTGTATTTTAAGGGCACCTGGGATTCTGTGAAAGTGAGCATGTCAAATTTCTAGAAGTCCAGCATTTGGAATATATTCAAAGATATATGCTGGTTCACTTCTTTGAATTGCTAAACTCAACAATGTAAGGTTAAGACATTTGACTAATGTTATCCAACTAGTAGAAAAGTGTATTTAAACTAAGTTCTGGCAACTCTAGTATTGACAACCACGTGTGATACATGCACAACTATCCTTGGTAATACTTAACCTAGTTACCCAAATTTCTTTAAAATGGAAAGATTTTGGCCCTCTAGAAAATATAGTCTTTTTAGTTCTCTACAATTTGAAAAGGGAGATTCATTGCTAGGCTTTAGATCCATGTTCTTCTTCCTGCATCCCTCCCTCAATCTCCACTTTTCTTCCTTCCTTCAGGATTTATCAGGTCTTGTCATGCATAAGGCATATGGAAAAGCAAAACAAAAAACACATTTAATTATCTATAATCTATCTACCCAAATAAATATACATCAATCCTAAATAATTACCTTTTCAATCACTTTATGTATATATACATATATGAAACAGAAAATATATATTATTTATATTTTCATAAAATTCCAAACTGTTTTTCTATTTTATTAAAGAGATATTTGGATGACTGCTTATAATTCTACTGAATTTCAAAATTTTCATGTAAATATAGACTCTCTTCCCTAGTTTTCTATCACACATTATCTTCTTTTGCCCTGAGGTGCATCTATATATCATTGTCTTGATATCTTTTTATTGTTGGAAGAATTATAGTAGATACTGAGGCAGACAGAGGGAGAAAGTGTGACAATATTAATTAAAACTGCTTTGATAATATACTTGTATGGGTTTTATAATTGTTATAAGAGCTATCCTACTATTAAAAAGTGAAAATTTATCTGTATACAAAGATATTCATTAGAATATTATAAGAACAAATGTCATAATAGAATATTGGCCCAATTAAAAAATGTGTGTATATGTAGTAGAATATCCAGCAGATATGTTTAAAAGAGTTTAAAAAACATCTAAGAGTATGAAGAAATGCTTTAAAACTAACTATGCAGAGGAACCTGGATTCCTCCAAAATAGGATTTAGATATGATGACATTCTTGGCATATCTACAAATGTAAAATGATACTGCAAAAAAGCTCCACAAACTAGTTGTTATTCTTCTCATTTATTCCTTAAAAATTGTATGTTGTTTTATTGCTGTGCTTTCATTATATAGTAGAAGATATTTAATATTACTCATTGATTTAAGAGCCTACATTGTTTCATTAAAACTTAGAGTTTGGTAATTATTGCCACAGTTTCCCAAAATTAGAAAATTGCATTATTTTTCGACCTGATGGAAACAAATTGGAATTCATGAAGTTTGGAATATAAAAGCATGCTTCTGCTTTCTTTATTACTGCTTTGTCATTTCTTTGAAATCATTAACTTTTAGAAGTTTTTAGTGTATATTCTTTAAAAAGTAAGGCTCTAGCCATATAATATAAATAATGATTTTCATTCAGTTACTGATAGACATTATTTTTGTAGATATCTTGTGACGTGCAATGGGAAATTGAGAATATTCACAAATAATTCAAGACACAAAATTCTTTCATAGAATTTTATGTACCACGGTAGTTTATGGCACTAAATATCCAGAATCACCTTAATTCATAATTTACTATTGACTGTGCACAGAAGATGCTAAGATACATTGTAGTTTTATATAATTACTTTATTAAGCAAGTAATTATTGACTGCCCACTATGTGAAAGGCAATGTTGCAAGATCTTTAAGGAATCCAGGTGATTTAATCATCATCCCACATCCTTCCTCATTGTTGAGCTTCAAGGTCAGGTCTGCTACAACACATTGAGCAAGCCAATCAAAACCAGTCTGGGATCCAATTTCTAGCAGAATGCATTGTCATCATCGTCAAAATCATCATCATTATCATCACCTTTATGAATATTTTACTACTTGAAAAAAAGTGCTAAAAGTTAAACATAGATTTGTCCCATTTATTAATTCAATAACCCTTTTAGCCTATCATTAACCTAATTTTATAGGTGAAGAATCTGTGGCTTATTGAATTTATATAAACTTATCTGGGTTACACACTTGGTAAATGGCAAAGTCATGATCTACTACTTACCCAGATGCTACGGTTTGAAAGTTTCTGACTACTCCAAAATTCAGGTTGAAACCTAATCCCCAATGCAACAGCATTTATAGGTGTGGCCTTTAGGAGTTGATTGGGTCATGATGGCTATGCCCTCCTGGATGGGATTAGGCACCTTTAAAAATAGGCATGATAGAGGGAGTTTGTCCTTTTTAAGTTCCTCTGTCCCTTCCTCCATGTGGGGACACAATATTCCTCCCCTTTGGAGGATGCAGCAACAAGGTGCCATGTTGGCAGCAAAGAGACCAGGCTCTTACCAGTGGGCACCTTGATTTTGAACATCTTAGCCTCCAGAATTGTGAGAAATAAGTTTCTATTATTTATAAGTTACCCAGTCTGTGGTATTTTCTTATAGCAGCACAAAGGGACATAGAAACCAGAGTTCTTGATTTCCATGTTGTGTCACAACCCCAAATTTAGTGGTATAAAAACAATGATTTTATTATACTTAAGGATTCCGAGGGTCAGGAATTTGAATGTGGTTTGTCTTTGATCCACAATGATGGGGATGCCAGTCAGAAAGACTTGAGTAACTGGGAGGTGGAATTATCTGGAGGTTTCTTCACTCACATGTGTGGTGACTGAGCTGATATGGCTCAAATGACAGATTCCTCAAGGCTATTGACTAGAAAACTTACTCAGATCTTCACTATGCACCTTGAGCTTTCCTCACAAAATGAAATCTCAGGTTAGACAGACTATTCTCGTGGCAAATTCATAGCTCCAAAATGAAGTATTTCAGGTAAGAGGCATAAATGTCATGTCCTTTTATGACTTCATGTTGGAAATCACAGTGTCCCTTTTGCCATTTCACGTGGTCAAAATCTTCACAAACCTGCCCTGATTCAAAGAAAAGGGACCCCATATCTTGATAGGAAGAATATCAAACAATACCTGGCTATATTTTAAACCATCACACCTAAAGAAGTAGGATTAATTAAAGACAGAGGACAATTCAATTTAGATGCCCAATGATCAGGAAGCCATAGAGATATGGATCTATTCAGTTTATGTATTTAGAAAAGCACTATGACTACATTTCTGTAGGTTAACTTTTATTGACATTTTCCTTGGCAGAAATATAATTTGGAATATTATCACTATTGGCTTCAATGAATCAAATACTTTGACCTTTAAAACATTTTGAGAGCCAGTATCTCATTTTCTAACAATGCTTGCAGAATTATGAGTTATTCATCTGCCATAGACTTAAACAAATGCACTCAACTTCTGCTATCTGCTTTGAGGGAATCAAAGTTGTCTATTCCTTGAGTGACTCAAGAAACAACTGAATGGATGTACTTGAAATTTATCAACTGTTTAAATTCCTACAGCATAATGTCTTAAAATTTATAAATAAAATTATATTTACAATTTATATATTGCATATGTTTTGCAAATTATATATAAAATTATATTTACATATGCACATATGTTGTACAATACATATAAAATTTAAATTCAGCTATTACAGTCTATTCTTCAAGAAAGGTGAATTTGTGTCAAGTCCCAACCCCTAGATAATAAAAGTCAACTTTTCTCACTGATGGGGAAAATATATAATCGAACATTGATAATAAATGGTTTTGATAACTATTTGGATATACTGCAATGTGAATGATGAACTGGAAAGTGAATGCAAAGTGGAAGGCTGGAAAACCATTTATGAATATGTTGGATTCATCTAGAGGAGAGATTATAAGAATACCATTAAAAAAGCAATTCAACATAGAAACATAAAGGATGGAAGAAAATAAGTAGAGTTGGCACATATTTGATGATCTTGTCAGATCTGAGAGTTCAAGATTGAAAAGTCTCATTAGCTGGGAATGGAAAGAAACTAAATGAAAGTTTAGAAACTTTCTTTCAAATCCTTTGATAATTCCAGCCTTTTCATTCTATCTGCAATATTTTTTACTTCTACCCCAACTCTCACTCATACTACTGGTGAATTTTGACTGCCCTTTATGGACTCATCTCAATTGTCAACTCTTCTTT
>NW_007729257.1:58770-65079 GCF_000696425.1 Galeopterus variegatus | reverse complement strand
ACTTACAATGTCTCCTTAGTCTCCTCTGATTTATGGCATTTTTCTAGTCTTTTTTTCTCATGACCATGACACTTTTGAGGACTAGTGGTCAGGTATCTTGTAGAATATTTCGAATTTGGGTCTGTCTGATGGGTTTCCACATTTAGGCTAGAGTCAGTGTATTTGCAAATAGCATAACAGAAACATGGTACCCTTGTCATCATTATTCCAGTGACACATGAAGGTAATATGACATTACTGTTGATGTTAAACCTCATCATTTGCTTAAGGTGGTGTTTTGACCAGATTTCTCCACAGAGTTACTAATTTTTCCCTTTCTAAGGTCTCTGAAGAAGGAGAGGCTAGCCCAGGAAAAGGAAGAAAAGATTTTATTAGCAAGCTGCAAGCGGATCTGCTGGGCTGAGCCAAAAAATGGCGTCAGCATCGAGAGGCTGTTGGGTGTCTTCTTTCATAGGGTTAAGATTGGCATCTGACCTAGCTTAGGAAGACAATCACAATGTTCATAACAGGTACAGCTTGCTCATGGAAACAAAGATTTGGGGAGACAGAAACCTTGGGCTAGCGGGGAGGAGGTGGGTAGCAGGTACAATGTCACATTTTGGATACAGCTTGCTCAGCCTGCTAGTGGGAGATAGAAACAAAACTTAGAGAAATGAAACCGAAGGGGTGGTGGCTTTTTAAAATTCAGGTTCTTAGTTCCAGGGACCTGTAACACCCTTTGTATATTTTATTCTTTGAAATTGAATCATTAAGTTCAGCCTAAACTCAAGGGAAGGGAATTTAAGCTCCACATCCTGAAAGAGATAACGTCTATATACATTATTTAGAATTATTTTGTAAGGAATCTGTATTAGTCTGGGTTCCTTACAAAATAATTTGGGGACAGAATACGGTTCAAGGAAGCATTCATATTTCCTTTTAATTCAATTTTCCACGAACTTTTTGAAGTACTTTTGTACATGAAAGGAAATTTTTCAGGAAGAATTGGCTCTCAGGATTACAAAGGCAAAGTCCCAGGATAAGTTTATAGGCCCTCTGCAAGCTGGAGGACCAAGAGAACATTAGCGTGGCTCAGTTCAAGTCCTGAGCCACAGAAGGAGAGAAGCCTATGGTGCTGCCGCTAGTCTGAGGCCAGGGGCCTGGGAGCCGCCAGAGTCCAAAAGTCGAAGAAAGTGGAGTCTGATGTTCAAGGTGGTAAGAGAAAGAGACATCCCACTATGGAGGAAAGAAAGGGAGAGAGTGAGGAAGAGAGGGATCACTAAGAGGGACATAAGGAGAGAGAGAAGCAGTGAGTGCCCCCTAACCCCATTCTTCTGTAGCTTTCCTTCTAGCCAGGCCTTCAGCAGATAGGGTAGTGCCACCCACACTGAAGTCCGGGGTTCTTTTCTCAGTCCACTGGCTCACATGGACATCTTCTCTGGAAAAACCTTCACTGAAAAAAACCAGAAACAGTGCCCCACCAGCCATCTAGACATCACTCAATCCAGTCAAGTTGACATATAATTTTAAACATCACAGGATATGTATCCCTTTTACCCCATGTATTTATTTATTCAATCATTTACTTATGTCAGCATAGACTCGTAACTATTTATTTTAATCTTTGTGTTATAATCCAATACTATCATTGTTAATTTATTTTTCCTTTTAAATAGACTTTGTTTTTCAGAGCAGTATTAATTTGACAGCAAAATTGAACAGAAAGTAAAGAGAGTTTACATTAGGGTTTACTTCTGATATTCTACATTCTATGAGTTTTGACAATTTTATGGCATGTATCCACCATTTTCATATCACATCAAATTTACTCTCATTTTTCATGTAAGTAAGCTAAAGCACAGAAATATTAAGTTGTTCACAAAAGTTAACACAGTTGGTTAACATTTTAGAGTGGTACATTACATTATTGTAAATTTTATTTGGATTATTTCATGTATCAATGCCCTATAGATATACACTGTAACTAATTAATGTATCTTATTTCCAAATTTTTAATTTATTTATTCCATTTTAATGAGCATATAAGTTATATTTAAACATCTATCTGAACATTCACCAAAATAATAAAGTCTGTAAAAACAGAGAACCTGTTTCTTAATTTTTATGTCCCCTTTTCTTCCTCATTCACTCCTTTCACTCAAAAGCATTTAATATGGCACTTTATACCAAGAGAGTAAGTGATGGATAATTGTTTGCTGAATGAATGATTATCCTATAAGTTATAGAGCTTAAGGTTTTGTAAGGCGCAGCTTTGAAACTGACGTTATGGAGGCCTGATTTCTGAGGTTTCTTCAGGACACTCTCAGAGGCAGAAATGTGAGCAGAATGGCATATTGTTTTGATCTGATGTCATGTATTTTACCTTCTTAAGAACTACTTCAGAGGGTCACATCTTGAAATGTGTTTGGGTAGAATATTATTTAAAGACTCATAATATGTGGGGGAATTTATAAGTTCCACCTCTGTTATCAACCATCCGTCTACTGCAGCAAATACATGATCAAGGCTCTAGACCTTTTTGAAAATTCAAAGCGTATTCTGAAATCTAATATTTTAACGTATAAAAGTGGAAATGGTTCTACAGTAGCCTTACTATGATGGGCACAGAAAGGAGCAACAAGAACAATAAACTTGGCTTTGGGGAAAATTACTTTGTCTAATACAGCACATGGTACTTGTCTAACGCTACTTCTGAGACTTCAAAAAAAAAGTCCGTGAAAGACCATTTTCCATTTGTGTTTTACTAATAAAGTATGATAATTCATCCCCCCATTTTTATTTGACCATATTTTCCACTAGAAAAGCCATCTGCACCAAGCCTATTTTCTGAAGCTGAGTATGAGGCTTTTGGAACAAAGTACCATTCTTAATGATTTGAAGAATTATTCTTTATTGCATTACTATCCATCCATTTATGTTTCAATAGTCACATCTTCCTTTCTGTTGTCATCTCTGTAGATTTATATTACCAGTGTTGGTGTATATTGCAATAAATGCATTCTGTATAATCAAATACTTCCACTTTGATTCTAGTTTAAATCACCTGGAAATGCTATTTTCTTCTCTGCTTCTCTAGCACAAACATCTCTTAAGAATAATTTGAATACTTAGCTTTTTTGAAGCTTTGTACATCTCTATGATATACTAGCACCCTCCCAATAAATAATTTATCTTGGAGTCTAATTTAATAACTTTAAAAATTATTCTATTTATTGAACACTACCATCCACAAGAAATAAAATTCATCACAGGCATATGGTAGTGTGCAGCCAGTAGAATAATTTGGAAAGGCATTAAATTAGAACTGTGACAGCCAACTTATAATTATGAGGGGGTATTCAGAATATAGAAGAGCAGAAAGATAAAAATCTCCTGTATCCCAGTGACATTATTTCTTTCCAAAATTAACCAACTTTAGCACTTCTCTACTTTAGGATTTAATATGTGCAATAATAAGCCCTTAGAGTTTAAGCTATTCTTGGTTGGGGCTTATATAACTTGCAACTAAATGATTTCTAACTGATATATAGTCTTTAGTATAGTGAGGAAGAAAGACAAATAAATAGACTTTAAAAATCAAAAATAAACTATATCCATGAAAAAAGGTATAAAAATACAGAGGGTGGAGAAATTATTGATGAGAGTTTCATGAGAAATTTTGTGAAGAAATATTAGTGCAGTTTATATTTAAATGGTGGTTTCAAGAATACGTGGTTACTTATCAGGAAAAGGATTTGGTGGGAAGTAGAAGGAATGGCCATGGGCAGAGGAACACAATCAGGAGGGGACTTCTATGAGTAACACAGGACATGGAAATAATGTCTGTGCATTCACACACATGTGTGTTTGCACACACATGCATGCAGGCTCACGAATGCAGGTAAGAGAGACCAAGAGAAGGGAGAGACAAAGACCGAGAGATGCAGACAAAGAGAAAGACACAGTGAGTGTTTGAGATATAGAGCGGTGAGTGTTTGGAGTGTTGATGGTGAAAAGAGCAACTTAGCAACTGGGCGGGGAAAAAGAAGTTAAAGAGAAGGTTTTGAAGGAGCTTCTTTTCAAAAACCCCCAAATTTTCATGTTCACCTGAATATGGAAAGGTGCCAGTATAAAAAGAGCAACATGATCAGCTTCAGCTTTATTATTTACTATGTTTCTCTGTCAGCAGTTTGGAGGATGCAGGAAAGAGATAGCTAGGGAGTCCCCGAGGGGAGGTGATGGGGAGGATTGGGGGACTGGAGGTGTGGAGACCAGTTATGAAGGTGTTACACATACTGTGGATGACTCTCGGGGCAGCGCTAAAAGTCAAAGTTGGAAGAGAAGATTAGGCAAACATTACTGAGACATCCATGAGTTCCACTCCACCAAGTGGATTTTTCACCATTTATCTTTCTTCAGGCATATCACTTGCTTTTGGTTTCTTAAAGTGAGAAAGGTTCCACCCTCCTCAGCCCAGTAGCGATTTTGCTCTCTTATCCCGTAAGGCCCTCCTGGTCTCTTCACCTGGAAAGACCACTGCTCATCTCTCAGGTCT
This sequence comes from Galeopterus variegatus, assembly GCF_000696425.1. Lineage (NCBI taxonomy): Eukaryota > Metazoa > Chordata > Mammalia > Dermoptera > Cynocephalidae > Galeopterus > Galeopterus variegatus. The sequence goes on along the minus strand of NW_007729257.1, from coordinate 60,545 downwards.
CATTTTCAATGCCACTTTTTCAGGAAAGCTTACCTGACCTCCCAGATGGGTCAGCAAACCCTATTGTGTACTGCGCTCTCAAAGCACGTTAAAATTATTTTACGGTAGTTATTCAAATTGTACTCACATTTGATTAAAGTATTATAAAATTACTTGTTTCAAATGCAGTTTTTCCACCAAGCTGGGTGTTTAATGCACACAGGGGCAATGTCTCTTTTGTAGTCTGCTACACTGTGGCTATATCATATAGTCACCCAATAAGTAGATTATGAAATAATTAACAGGTGAATGAAATACTTATCACTAGCTTAGAAAGGAAGTGTATATTTAAGACATTAGGGTTGTGTCAATATTTAGATAGGGAATGTGATTTAAATCAGTTGTTCTTAATCATTTGAGATTTTGCAGACTTTAATAACTTTATAAAAGCATTGGGCTCTCTCCATGGGGAAAAAATACTCATAATCTAATATCGATGGATGTCAGTTTAAGAAGTCCTGTTTTAAAGGTTATTATTAGAAAGCTACAAAAGTGAGTATAAACTGGGAAGTTGAAACTTGTCTTGGCGTTTCTAAAGAAATATTACTGAACAGTGACTTTCAGCTTCTTTATATTTCTATTAAAATGAGAGAAAAGTAAGTTTGAAATTTTAACAGAAAAAATCAGAAATGTGTGAAAATCGATTGATTTAAATATGGTAATTAAAAATTATTTAAACTCTGGAGATGAATTGTTACATTGTGAATACTATTCTCTTTAAATGCTTCAGAAATGTTCTATTTGGTGAGTGGAGTATATGTAGGTTAAATGAACTTAAGCTTATTAACTTAAAATATGGATTTTTTTCCCTCATTAAACGTTCAAATATTAGCATTGACTAATGTGAAGGAGTGAGTATTTGAGTGGGCTCCTCTATTTACTTGCTTTGTTAAACTAGGGCAACTCTGCATTGTTGTTTCTTCATTTGCAAATGGTAGTATGATTGGTTGCTAGGATACAATATGAATATATACAGTTAACTTATAGTTTCTGGCTCCTAAGAAGAGCTTTGTAAATAGCAAATATTATTGCCTTCCTCCCCCCCAAAAAAGAAAAAGCCAATTCACAGTTTTTTTTATTAATTATTTCAATTATTTTAATGTTTTAAACCAGTAAAAGTCTTTACCCCCACCTAACTAAGCTCTTTGTATCATGCATTCTTCCAATGCATTTGCAAATAGTTTTCCTTATTCATATAGGACATATACATAAACATAATATCAACCAGGTTCGTGAAGTATTCTAGGATTTAAAAATTTTTAGCATTACCACTGTATATAAACAGTACATTTACTAATCATTCCTCAGAAACTGTTAGTATAAGAAAATAAATTATTGCTAAATGAGTCCTTCTAATGTAAATAAAAATTTATATCATTTTGAAATATTAATATAAGGATTTATTAATAATAGGGTAATTAATAATTCAGTTTAGCACAGTAGTATTTATCTTTAAAACACTTTGGAAGCACTAATATTCTATTTCTCATGATTAATGTAGAATAATTATTTTGAATAAATGATGCATGCTATTATTTACTTTACCTTTACTTCATTATTTATTACCAACTTTGTGTTATTTAGAAATAAGGTTTAAACTCGCAGAGCTCTTTTTATTTATAGCTCTTATTTTCGGTTTACATAAAATCTTAACTGTATTGTACAGCAATGACTAAAGTTACAAGCGCCATCTCTCTAAGTTATTTTATGTCTACAAGCTGTCAAGATGTTAAAAA
>NW_007729257.1:55726-58208 GCF_000696425.1 Galeopterus variegatus | reverse complement strand
TTTACCTTTACTTCATTATTTATTACCAACTTTGTGTTATTTAGAAATAAGGTTTAAACTCGCAGAGCTCTTTTTATTTATAGCTCTTATTTTCGGTTTACATAAAATCTTAACTGTATTGTACAGCAATGACTAAAGTTACAAGCGCCATCTCTCTAAGTTATTTTATGTCTACAAGCTGTCAAGATGTTAAAAATTAGTGTTTAGATACCATCAGAGTTCTTCCTTACCTGCTGAATCAAGTTTAAACTCAGTTTCAAGGTCAAATCCATGAACTACTTGATATAACATACTTTTCCACTATAGGAACTTGCTCCTTGGAGCATTTTCATGTACTATTTTTAATTCCTGTTTTATCCCTTTTTTCTTTCTATATACATTGTATTTATCTGAAATCTGAATCTTCTTCCCTAACTCCTCTTTCCTCATGTCAAAATCCAACGCATCCTTTAAGACGGTCCTGGAGTCTAGCTTCTATGCTCAATTCCTCCATTACATCACTTAAAATTCTTTTGACTAGAATTAATGTTGCTCTTACATACTACATTTCATAATTTTTACCATTTTTTTTTTTTAAAAGCAATCTATGCTTTTTTTAATTGGGTATGAATATTCATGAGATACAAAGCTGATTGTCACCACTTGTGCCAAAGATTTGAAGGCCAGATATATACTGACAGCATGCCCATTATTACAATTTGTGTTTGTACCCCACGTCCCCCACACAGTTATCCCCACCCCTCCTCCCCCTTCCCCATCCCCCNTCTCTTAGCTCCCACTTATGAGTGAGGACATGTGGTATTTATCCCTCTGTGCTTTGCTTATCTCACTCAGCATGTTTCTCCATGCTCATCCATGTTGGAAAAGGAAACTGTGGTATATATACACCATGGAATACTACCCTGACATAAAAAAAGAATGAAATCTATGCTATTTAAGACAAAAATAAACAAAAAGCAGCAAAGAATTTTAAGAGAACATAAAAAGTTTCATAAATCTCCAAATTAGGAAAGAAAAATCCTCACATTTTTTCTCTCATAAACTTTGCTTTGCATATGCATATTTTTATGCATTTGCACAGAATGGGATGATACTGCGTATATTGTTTTGCAAACCATTTTATTTTAACAAAGTATGTAATTTCCATGTCAATAATACAGTTTATAACTGCCAAATATTTAATTATTTTATGTTTTTATGTAAGATGTGTACATAATAAAAATACAAAAACATGTAAGTTCACCAACCAATATAAAATCATGATTCGGGGCATTATAAATATTATTAAATCAGCTGAGTATTCATGCATAATCCCTGTCCTAAATTTTGTGTTTCTCATTCTAAATCTCTGCCTTTGTGATGTGTGCATTTTATCTCATACACATTTTTCTTTAATGAGTGTAGCTAGTTTTGATTGTTTTTGAATTTTATAAAAAGAGTAATATCTAATTTTCTGGAACTACCACTTTTTATGAAATATTTGTTTCTAGAATATATTCATGCTCATTGCTAGTAACTGTAGTTCAATTAATTCTTATTACTGAATTGAAGCATGAAGTAATTACTACAATTCATTGCTTTATTTTTCAATTGATGACGATTAGGGTAATTCAGCTTTTGCTATTATGAACAATGCAGTTATGACGATTTTCTTTTTTATCTGAATGTTGTCATATACAAGATAGCCTAAACTATATAACTAGAAGAAAAGTTTCAGAATTAAAGGCCATGTTCCTACCAACATTACAGGATATTGAGAAATTTTTTTCAAATCATGGGCATTTGAAATTTACTTTCTAAATTGAGGATGCATTACTCTTTGTCATTCCACATTCAAACACCTTAAGCCTTAACTTTTGCTTAAGCCTTAAGTATAAAGGGATAGCTCATTTGGGTCTTAATTTCCTTAATAGCTAATGATAAAGCCATCTTTTCCTAATTGAATATATGATTTATGTTTCCCATTTTGAGACATGACTATGTCTTGTCCCTTATTTAGATTTTGTCATTTACTTATTGATTTATAAGAATTCTTTATGTATTCTGATACCAATATTTTGATTTGAAAACAACTACTCATAGTTTGTGTGTGTCATTTTTTTTTCACTATATGTTGGATGTAGTTCGATAAAGAGATTCCCCCTTTTTTGTAAGTATTACAGTTATATTTTTATACATATTTTTCAATTTCTTATTATTTCAAATAAACTGGCTTTAAACTATTTGCAGTATTGTCTTTATGTCTTTTAAATTTCTGCTGCAAATGTTTTTATACCAACTTTCTCATTTCAAATAGTTTATCTGTGCCTATCAATATTGCTTGAAAACTGCATATTGTGGTAATGTTTTCAAATAGTCATCATTTTTTTCTGTGTCTATTTTGCATTAAAACTCTTTTTTATTTCTGGTATTTTTTCTCTTTTGATCATCAGCATTTTTTCTTTATTGGATATTTCTCCAACTTTTTCAGCCTTTTGTCTTT
>NW_007729257.1:52367-55135 GCF_000696425.1 Galeopterus variegatus | reverse complement strand
TAAACTGGCTTTAAACTATTTGCAGTATTGTCTTTATGTCTTTTAAATTTCTGCTGCAAATCTATTTATACCAACTTTCTCATTTCAAATAGTTTATCTGTGCCTATCAATATTGCTTGAAAACTGCATATTGTGGTAATGTTTTCAAATAGTCATCTATTTTTTCTGTGTCTATTTTGCATTAAAACTCTTTTTTATTTCTGGTATTTTTTCTCTCTTGATCATCAGCATTTTTTCTTTATTGGATATTTCTCCAACTTTTTCAGCCTTTTGTCTTTTTTAATATAAGCACATTGAAATTACACATTTTCCTAGAAAGGGTTACTTTAGCTACATTCTAAACATTTATAATATAACATTTTTATTAGAAACCCAGTTTATTTTTTTTTAAATCCATTATAAGTTCCTCTTGGATTTATGTTATTTATAATTTTATATATATACACACACACACACACATACAACATATATAAACATATATATATAAACATAATTGTTTAAAATATTTGTATGGTGAAGAGTTGAATATTCATAGATGTGTATGATATGTGATGATCAAATCAGGATAGTAAATATATTCATCATTACAAAACATATAATTCTGCTTTAATCTTTGTTATTTCTTTCCATTGGCTAATTTTGAGATTAGATTATTCTTGTTCTAGTTTTTGAGGTGCAACATTATACTGTTTATTTGAAATTTTTCTTCTTTTTTGATGTAACCACTTATTGTAATAAACTTTTCTCTTATTTTTCTTGCAAGTATCTCATAGGTTTTCATATGCTCTGCGTTTGTTTTATTTGATTCAATGAATTTTTTTATTTCCTGTATAATTTCTTCTGTGACCCATAGGTAATTCAAAAACTTGTTTAATTTCCATGTATTTGTACAGTTTCTAAAATTTCACTTGTTATTGATTTCTAGTTTTATTCTTTTGTGGTCTGAAAATGTGCTTGATTAGATTTCAGTTTTTAAATTTATTGACACTTGATTGGTGGCCTAACATGTGGCCAATCTTAGAGAATGAGCAATGTGTTGATGAGAAGAATATGTATATTGTAGTTGTTAGATGAAATGTTCTATAAGTATCTCTCAGATCAATTTGATCTATAGTGCAGTTTTATCTTTTATTATTTTATTTTATTTTATTTTATTTTATTTTATTTTATTTTATTTGGGTAGTTAAAATCTAATGTTTCTTTATTGATTTTTGTCTAGATGATCTGTCCAATGCTGACATTGTGGTGTTGAAGACCCATCTGTTAACTGTGTTTTTTGTTGTGTCCTTTCCCTGTTGTGATTCAAGATTGTTATTGAATGGTGTTGCCTTATTCATGACATTTTGTTAATTGTTTTATGGTTGTTTTATTTAACCTGTGTTTCTTTATTTTCTTTTTTTGTTTTTCTTTGCTGTTTGGTATTTTGTTTTTTTGTAGGGATAGTATATAATTTTTTCCTTGTGTGTGTGTGTGTGTGTGTATCTGCTCTACTAATGAGTTTTATTCCCTTCTGTGTTATCATGATGTTAGATAGTGTTATTTTGCTTAAAGATGTAGGACTCCCTTAGGGATTTCACACAGGGCCAGTCTAATGGTGATGAAATTCCTTGGTTTTTGGCTGTGTGGGTAAGACACTATTTCTTCTTTATTTCTTAATGATAGATTTCCTTATACAGTATTCTTGGCTGGCAATGTTGGTTTTATGTCTGTTTGTTTGTTTGGTTATTTCCCCAACACAATATATCACCCCACTTTGTCTTGGCTTCAAAGTTTTCTTTTTTCTTTTTTTTTTTTTTCCTTTTTGTCTTTTTTTGTGTCTGGCAACTGGATCGCAACCCTCGGGTGTTGTGCCCCCGCCGCGCTCAGCCAGTGAGCGGGAACCGGTCTGTATGTGGGATCTGAACCCTTGGCAGGAGCGCTGCCGCGCTCCCAAGCGGCGCACTGTAGCAGTTCACCACCGGGCCAGCCCATTGGCTTCAAAGTTTTCTGATGAGTAATCTGCTATTAGTATAGTGGAGATTCCGTTATAGGTGACGGGTTATTTTCTCTTTGTGTTTTTGTAGTATTCTCCTTTTCTTTAACTTTTAACAATTTGACTACAATGTGCCTTGGAGAGGGCTTTTGGGGAGGTTAAATTTGCTTGGGGACTTTTGATCCTCTTGGATCCAGAAGTTCATTTCTGTCCCAGTACATGGGATGTGTTCAGCTATCATTTTCAGTTAATGCGTTTTTGATGCCTTTCCCTTGATATCATAGGCTTTCTTCATTCTTTTAATTCTTTTTTATTTTTTTGTCTTAGTGGATTATTTCAAAAGACTTGTCTTCAGTTCAGAATTATTTTTTTTTTTCTGCTTGATCTATCTTTTTGCTTAAGCTCTCAATTGTGTTTTTTATTTCACTAAATAATTTTTCAATTCTAAGATGTTTTTATTGTTTCTTTACAGATTGTGAATTTTCTGATTTTCTTGTGTTGTGTATCTATATTATCTTTAATCCTGCTGAATTTTTAAAAGATTATTATTTGGAATTCCTTTTCAGGGATTTCACAGATTTCCTTTTCTCTGAGGTACTGGGGAATTATTGTATTTCTTTGCGGTGAAGTGGGGGGCGGTTCATGTTTTCTTTTCTTTTCTTCTTTTTATTTATTTATTTATTTATTTATTTATTTATTTATTTATTTAGTGTTTCTTGTATTTCTACATTGATGTTTGGGCACCTAGTGGAACAGTCACTTCTTCTAATCTTCTGGAATAGCTTTTGAAGAGAGA
>NW_007729257.1:50983-52230 GCF_000696425.1 Galeopterus variegatus | reverse complement strand
TGGGGGGCGGTTCATGTTTTCTTTTCTTTTCTTCTTTTTATTTATTTATTTATTTATTTATTTATTTATTTATTTATTTATTTATTTATTTATTAGTGTTTCTTGTATTTCTACATTGATATTTGGGCACCTAGTGGAACAGTCACTTCTTCTAATCTTCTGGAATAGCTTTTGAAGAGAGAGACTCTTTCCCATATATATGTTCTATAATGTTAGTTGGATAGGGCATTTTAGAATTCGTTCTGGGTAAGCACAGTAGTATAGTCTCTGTATGATTTCTTTGAATTTATTCTATGTTGGAGTTGTATGTGAGTGCCTCCCAAGCCTAGGTTCTGGAGTTCTTGGCAGTTTTTTGCTAGAGTTGTTGATACTGGCTGGGCTTGCCGGGGCTGCAAGTATGGCCTTGAGTTCCTTGGGGATTCTCTGGCGTGCTCAGTCTTTTCTCAACTGAAATGGGTGTCCCTGGATAGGATCATCAGGATTATAATCAGGATTTGGGTTCCAAAGAGAGGTGCTGTAGCAATTGGTTGTTCCTCCACTAACATTGGCTTGGTTAGAATGGTAAAGGATGGGACTGCACAACCCTGGGAGAAGTGCTGAGACTGCAGCTCCTTAGCTGGAGTGGATAACCCTGGGTGAGGTTTCTGAGGCTGCAACTGAGACTTCAGATTTCTGGGAGTGATGCTAAAGTGTCTGCATCTCCTCAGCTGTAATAGGTGATACTGGATGGGATCCCTCATTCATGGGCAAGATATTGGGCCCCTGGGAAAAGCATTGGAGTGCTCTGAAGCCCCTTAGCTGGAGTGAGTAATTGTGGATGAGCTCAGTGATAGTGTGGCCAGAATCCTATAGCCCTGAGAAAAGTGCTGAATTACTCTACACTTTCTTAGCTTAGATAGACATCCCCAGATGGGATTGCTGGGACCACTTTGGACTTCAAGAGTGATGCTGAGTTACTCAGCAGCTCACATAGGCTTCTCTGGGCAAGGTCTCTGGGGTAGTCTGTGAGATCCTGCATCCCCAAGAAAGACACTAGGTAGCTCCGCATCTCCTCAGCTGCAGTGGTCTAATCTGGGTGAGATCACTGGTGTCAATGAATAGGACCCTGCACCCCTAAGAGACAAGCTGGGATGCTATACAACTCCCCAGCTATGGTGGGTAGCCCTAGACAAGCTCACTGAAGCTGTCAATGGGACTCTGTTATAATGTGGCCATCTACATGCTGGCAAGGGAAACCAACCCTGATG
>NW_007729257.1:38148-49545 GCF_000696425.1 Galeopterus variegatus | reverse complement strand
GGCAGCTTTTGGCAAATTTATGGAGGACAAAATTTGCACTTTTATTCTTTTCCCCTCTTCTTTGTGTACTTAACAGTAAATGGTGACTGCAGTGTATTGAATGTCCTCCCCCAACCCCATTCATTGAAGCTTAATCCCCACGATAAATGATGAGGGTGGGAAATCCTTTTATGTTAATTGAAAGGTCTGGCCTTGGTGAGGCGATTGGATTGTGGGGACTACACCCTCATAAATGGATTGATCCATCCTGGAGTAAAGGTAGTGGTTTTAGCGGCTTTAAAAAGAAAATGAAAGAAGAGATTAGTCTCTCTCTTTCTGCTCTTCCATTCTTGCCATGTGACAGTCTACACTGCTGTAGAGTCACCTCACCAGATGTGTTCCCTGGATTGTGGACTTCCCAGCCTATGAGCCTGTAAGCAATAATAGTTTTCTTACAAACTACCCAGTTCCAGGTATCTTGTCGTAAGCAACAGAAATGGACTAATACAAAGCCCCTTTTATCTCCCACCCCAAATAGCAAAGATCCACTAGAATGAAGAATAAATAGATGGATAAATGGATAGATAGATAGATAGATAGACAGACAGACAGATAGGTGACATATAAAATCTTATATTCTTGACATATTTCTTCAGCCTCACCTCCCAATTCTGGGAACATTTTTATAAATACACTTAATTTCCATGAGAAAATATAATTAAGCAATCATAGATAGATAGACAGATAGATAGGTGACATATAAAATCTTATATTCTTGACATATTCCTTCAGCCTCACCTCCAAATTCTGGGAACATTTTTATAAATACACTTAATTTCCATGAGAAAATATAATTAAGCAATCATAAAATTGATCAATCTGCTGCATAGTTATATTTTTAGAAATGTATCAGATACCTACCCTAAAATATAATTTCTGTCATTGGTGAGCTTCCTTAACTAAGTTGGGTTTTCTCCTGTTTGTTTCTTGGTAAACCACTATCCCAGAACTTATGTTGTGCTGTCAGTTTCATTTTATTGGTTTGACTCCCTGTATCATCCAGGCCTCTGTGGTTACATGTAACAAGTGCTTAACTCGAAAAAGTTAAATAAAGGGGTTTATTGGTTGAACACCAGGAGTTCATAGTAGCAAAGAGAAGACGGGAGAAACAAGCCGTGGGAGCAGGCAGAAACAAAAGCTGCTGGAGAAGATTGGTACCCGACCCAAGAGAAGAGTTTTATTTTAGAAACAACTTGGACAAGGAACTCTACTGGAATTAACACACTTAACCATTTATAGCCCCTCCTTAATGTGGTTAATTTGATTCTAAGGATGGAGCTTCTAATGACCTAATTTGCATCACGTGCCCATGTCTTGATGGGTCAGAGAATTTGATACACAAAATAATACTTGGGATATACCATACCAATGAGAGAAATGTCATCCTCTAGAAAGAAATTAGAGATTATTAGGAAACTAGAAGGAATAATGAACGGGCATTGAGGAGAAAATGGGAGATCCCTGAGATCAAGAACTTTGTTATTAATCTTTTATTTCAGTGCTAAACATGATACTGTTATAGAGTGTAAGGACAATAAGTGTCGTTTGACTCATATTGTTGGAAGTAATTCAAATTGCCACATTTTGGAAAGATTTCTCTATCCACAAAATGTCCATTTCCCTTGATTCATCACTAATCCTTAATTCTTTTTATCTTAAGAAGTATATCATAAATAAATGATGAAAAGGAAGAACAACTAAAAAGAAATGAGTGCAAAATGTGTACTAGCTTCCAAGTATGCACTGATGAATAAGGCATGATATCTTCCCTTCAGGAGTTTCTAGCCTATGAGGAGAGTCAGCCTTTTAAACCAGTGACTACAATGAAACAAGTTATAATGCAAACTGGTACCAAGAGGGTTGATGCTCATCACAATATTATCCACATAAATGTCAAAAATCTGTATCCATAACATGATTTTTTTCAAAATCCACTCTGAATTCCTTTAAGCCTATAAAGTATAGATACAAAGCATACATAGCATCATTTTATGTTATCTGTGTAAAAACAATAAAAATAGCATGGGCTCTTTATATTTGTGACCACATAAGATATTCATGTTTGTGAATATTGACAAAAACTGGGGGAAACATCCAGAAATAATAATATTTATTGCTAGAATAATGGATGAGTTTTATCTTTCAATTTCCTTTAATGCTGTTACATATATATAAATCCCAGGACTATTTATTCAGTTATCTGATTGTTCAACATTAACAAAATGCAGTAAAATTGCTCCTTGCCAGTTAGTGTGATTTAATCCATTCTNAAGATCCACTAGAATGAAGAATAAATAGATGGATAAATGGATAGATAGATAGATAGATAGACAGACAGACAGATAGGTGACATATAAAATCTTATATTCTTGACATATTTCTTCAGCCTCACCTCCCAATTCTGGGAACATTTTTATAAATACACTTAATTTCCATGAGAAAATATAATTAAGCAATCATAAAATTGATCAATCTGCTGCATAGTTATATTTTTAGAAATGTATCAGATACCTACCCTAAAATATAATTTCTGTCATTGGTGAGCTTCCTTAACTAAGTTGGGTTTTCTCCTGTTTGTTTCTTGGTAAACCACTATCCCAGAACTTATGTTGTGCTGTCAGTTTCATTTTATTGGTTTGACTCCCTGTATCATCCAGGCCTCTGTGGTTACATGTAACAAGTGCTTAACTCGAAAAAGTTAAATAAAGGGGTTTATTGGTTGAACACCAGGAGTTCATAGTAGCAAAGAGAAGACGGGAGAAACAAGCCGTGGGAGCAGGCAGAAACAAAAGCTGCTGGAGAAGATTGGTACCCGACCCAAGAGAAGAGTTTTATTTTAGAAACAACTTGGACAAGGAACTCTACTGGAATTAACACACTTAACCATTTATAGCCCCTCCTTAATGTGGTTAATTTGATTCTAAGGATGGAGCTTCTAATGACCTAATTTGCATCACGTGCCCATGTCTTGATGGGTCAGAGAATTTGATACACAAAATAATACTTGGGATATACCATACCAATGAGAGAAATGTCATCCTCTAGAAAGAAATTAGAGATTATTAGGAAACTAGAAGGAATAATGAACGGGCATTGAGGAGAAAATGGGAGATCCCTGAGATCAAGAACTTTGTTATTAATCTTTTATTTCAGTGCTAAACATGATACTGTTATAGAGTGTAAGGACAATAAGTGTCGTTTGACTCATATTGTTGGAAGTAATTCAAATTGCCACATTTTGGAAAGATTTCTCTATCCACAAAATGTCCATTTCCCTTGATTCATCACTAATCCTTAATTCTTTTTATCTTAAGAAGTATATCATAAATAAATGATGAAAAGGAAGAACAACTAAAAAGAAATGAGTGCAAAATGTGTACTAGCTTCCAAGTATGCACTGATGAATAAGGCATGATATCTTCCCTTCAGGAGTTTCTAGCCTATGAGGAGAGTCAGCCTTTTAAACCAGTGACTACAATGAAACAAGTTATAATGCAAACTGGTACCAAGAGGGTTGATGCTCATCACAATATTATCCACATAAATGTCAAAAATCTGTATCCATAACATGATTTTTTTCAAAATCCACTCTGAATTCCTTTAAGCCTATAAAGTATAGATACAAAGCATACATAGCATCATTTTATGTTATCTGTGTAAAAACAATAAAAATAGCATGGGCTCTTTATATTTGTGACCACATAAGATATTCATGTTTGTGAATATTGACAAAAACTGGGGGAAACATCCAGAAATAATAATATTTATTGCTAGAATAATGGATGAGTTTTATCTTTCAATTTCCTTTAATGCTGTTACATATATATAAATCCCAGGACTATTTATTCAGTTATCTGATTGTTCAACATTAACAAAATGCAGTAAAATTGCTCCTTGCCAGTTAGTGTGATTTAATCCATTCTTCATGATTTTGCAGCTGTGGTTCTTGCTGTGAATTCCAAAGGAGACTTTCTTTCAGAATTAATGTTTATTTATTTCCCCCTGTTCTTTTTAACCTGTTTTCTCAAAGCATCTTTAAGTTGAGGGTTGTGGGAAGATAGGTGGTGGATGCTCAGTGGATTTTAGTTGGAATAAAAAGATGTTTTTGACTCTGGTTAAGAATGATATTCTTTTTAACCCTGCTATCCAACAGCACCTATCTACTTAGAAGCCCCAAGTGCTTTAAACTCTCCATTAACAACATGAAATTACCCTTCTTGCTGCAAAACTCTCTTTTCTACAGGATCCTTTATTTCTGTAGAGTAATTCAAATTTCATAGCATCTAGCTTTTGCTCTCAATGTATGATCACTTTCCAATCTCTTTGCAATCACCAGTATTGACACATCATTCCAGCCTTTGTTACTATCTACTTACCCATTTTTTTTAATGTATGTTACATTCCTTGAGCAGAGCCATTTCTTTTCTTTTCTTTTTTTATTGGTTATGAATATTCATGAGATACAAAGATGATTGTCAGCCCTCTTGCCCATGATGTCAGAGCCAGATTCATACTGATGGCATACCCATTACCGCAAATTGCATTTGTACATTGTGTCATCCACCCAATTATCCCCAACATCCCTCTTTCTCTCCCCTTCACCCCCATTCCACTTTGTAGCACGAGCAATGATCTCTTTCTCTGCAAGTCCAGTGCACTAAAGTGGTCTTTCTTTCCTTCTTTCTTTCTCTTTTACCTCGCACTTATGAGTGACTACATGTGGTATTTATCCCTCTGTGCTTTGCTTGTTTCATTCAACGTAAGTTTCTCCAGGTTCATCCATACTGTTGCTAATGGGAGAATTTCATTCCTTGTTATGGCAGAGTAGTATTCCATGGTGTATGTATACAACAATTTCCTTATGCAATCATCCTTTGATGGACATGTAGGCTTGTTCCCTGTCTTGGCTACCATAAACAGAGCTATGATGACAATGAGAGTGTAGGTATCCCTTCGACATGATGATTTCCATTTCTCTGGGTATATACGCAGACATGTGACTGCTGGATCTTATGGAAGGTCTATCTGTAGTTGCTTGAGGAACCTACATACTGTTTCCACAGTGGTTCTACTAATTTAAAGTCCCACCAACATTTATTATTCACTGTCTTTTTTATTATAGCCAGTCTAATTGGGGTGAGGTGGTAACTCAATATAGTTTTAATTTGCATTTCCCTGATGACTAGTGATGTTGAGCATTTTTTCATGTACCTGTTGGCCAATTATATGTCATCCTTTCAGAAATGTCTATTCAGCTCTTTTGCATATTTTTAATTGGGTTATTTGTTTTTTACTGCATAATTGCTTGAGTTCTATATACATTATGGATATTAATCCCTTGTTGGATGCATAGGCAGCAAAAATTTTCTCCCACCCTGTATGTTGTCATTTCATTCTGTTGACTGATTCTTTGCTGTGCAGAAGCTTTTTAGTTCCATTTTATAGTCCCATTTGTTTATTTTTTTCTTTTACTGCTTGTGCTCTTGGGCTCATGTTCATAAAGTCTGTGCCCAGACCTAGCTGCTGAAGTGTTTCACCTATACTTTCCCTTAGTAATTTTACAGTTTCAGGTCGTATACTTAAGTCGTTAATCCATTTTGAGTTGATTTTAGTGTATGGTGAGAGTTTCATCCTTCTACAAATGGATACCCAGTTTTCCCAGCACCACTTATTGAAGAGGCAGTCTTTTCCCCAGTGTAGACTTTTGTTGCCTTTGTCCAGTATAAGATGGCTGTAAGCCTGAGGGGTGATTTCTGAGTCCTCAATTCTACTCCACTGGTCTGAATGTCTATTTTTATACCAGTACCATGCTGTTTGGGTTACAATAGCTTTGTAGTATAATTTGAAGTCAGGTAGTGTTATGCCTCTGGCTTTAAATTTTTTTACTCAGGATTGCTTTGGCTCTTCAGGATCTTTTATTGTTCCATAGGAAGGAAAAGATTGTTTTTTTGTTTTTTTTTTTTCCATTTCTGTGAAGAATGTCATTGGTATTTTGAAGGGGATTGCATTGATTATATAGCTCACTCTCAGTAGTATAGACATTTTCACAGTGTTAATTCTTCCAATCCAAGAGAATGGGATATCTTCCCATCGTTTTGTATCTTTTTTGATTTCTTTCAGAAGTGATTTGTAGTTCTTGTTTTGGAGGTCTTTCACCTCCTTGGTTAAATTGATCCCTACGTATTTTATTTTTTTCATGACAATTGAAAAGGGGCTTACTTTATAATTTCTCTTTCTGTTAGTTCATTATTTGAGTATTTACATGAACTGATTTGGGGCACTTATTTTGTATCCTGCAAAGTTACTAAAGTTACTCACCATCACTAGGAGGTTTTTGACAGTCTTCAGATTTTTCTCATATCATCTGCAAATAGGGAAAGTTTGACTTCATCTTTTCCAATCTGGATTCCCTTTATTTCCTTCTCTTCCCTGATTGCTCTGGCTAGTACCTCTAGTACTATGTTAAATAGATGTGGTGAGAGTGGGCATCCATCTCTTGTTTCTGTTCTTAAGGAAAGGACCATCTGTTTTTCCAAATTCAGAATGATATTTGTGGTGGGCTTGTCATAAGTGACTTTTATTGTGTTGAGATATTTTCCTTCTATAAGTAATTTGTTGAGAGTCTTCATCATGAAGGGATGCTGAATTTGGCCAAGTGCTTTTTCAGCATCTATTGAGTTAATCATATGATCTTTGTCCTTGAGTTTGTTGATGTGTAGTATCAACTTTATTGGCTTTCATGTGTGGAACCATCCTTGCATCCCTGGGATAAATCCCATATGATCATAGTGTTTAATTTTTTGATATGTTTCTGTATTCTGATTGTTAATATTTTGTTGAGGATTTTGCATCTAGGTTCATGAAGGATATTCTCCTGTAATTTTGTTGTTGTTGTTGTTGTGTCTTTATCGGATTTGGGTATCAGTTATTTTGGCCTCATAGAATACATAGGAGAGTAGCTTCTGTTTCAATTGTTTGAATTAGTTTGAGGAGAATTTGTATTAACTCCTCTTTAAAAATTTGAAAGAATTCAGCTGTAAAGACATCCACACCCAGACTTTTCTTTTTTGGAAGACTGTCAATTACTACTTCAGTCTTCTTGCTTATTATTGGGTTGTTCAGGCTTTCTATCTCTTCTTGGTTCAGTCTTGGTACTTTGTATATCTAGAAACTCTTCCATATCCTCCAGGTTTTTATATCTGTTGTCATACAGTTGCTTATAATAGTCTCTAATGATTCTTTGTATTTCTGTGGCATCAGTTGTAATGTCTCCCTTTTCATTTCTGATTTTTTTTTTTTGGGGCCCCCTCTCTTTTTTTTTTTTTTTGTTAATCTGGCTAATAGGGCATTTATTTTGTTTTTCTTCTTGAAAAAGCATCTTTTTTTTTGATTTTTTTTTTTTGGGGCCCCCTCTCTTTTTTTTTTTTTTTGTTAATCTGGCTAATAGGGCATTTATTTTGTTTTTCTTCTTGAAAAAGCATCTTTTTTTTTGATTTTTTTTTTTTGGGGCCCCCTCTCTTTTTTTTTTTTTTTGTTAATCTGGCTAATAGTGCATATATTTTGTTTATCTTCTTGAAAAAGCATCTTTTTATTGATCTTTTCTATATTGGGGGGGTCTATTTTTCATTTAGTTTTGCTCTGATCTTAATTATTTCTTTCCTTCTGGTACATTGAGGATTGTATTGTTGTTTTTCAAGCTCTTTGAGGCATAGTGTTAGGTCGTTTATTTGAAGTCTTTCCATTCTTTTGATGTAAGCTATTATTTCAATAAATCTGCCTCTTAATACTGCTTTTGCAGTATCCCACAGGTTTTAGTATGATGAATCTTTATTTTCATTAGTTCCTAGAAATTTTTTGATTTCATATTTAATTTCTTCTTAGACCCATAGGTCATTCAGGAGCCTATTATTTAGTTTCCATGTATTGGTATAGTTTCCAGAGTTCTGCTTATTATTAATTTCCAGTTTTAGTCCATTGTGGTTGGAAAAGATACTTGGAATGATTTCAATTTTTTTAATATTTGCTGAAGCTAGACTTGTGACCTCATATGTGGTCCATCCTGGACAATGTTTGATGAGCTGAAAAGAAGAAAATATATTCTTTAGTTGTTGGTTGAAATGTTCTGTATATATCTGCTGGGTCCAGTTGGACTAATGTGTAGTTTAAATCCTGTGTCTCTTTGTTGATTCATTGACTGGAAGATCTGTCCCATACTGAGAGAACTGTTCAGATCACTCACTATTAACTTATTGGGGCCCGATTTCTTTCTTTAGGTCTAAAAGTCTTTGCTTTATATATTTGGTTACTCCAGCATTGGGTGCATATATATTTATGATTGTTATGTCTTCTAGCTGGATAGATACTTTTATCATTATACAGTGGCCTTCTTTTTCTCTTTTTATGTTTTTTGGTTTTAAAGTTTATTTCATCTGATGTAAGACTAGGTACTCCTGCTTGTTTTTGGTTTCCATTTGCATGGTATATCTTTTTCCATTCCTTCACTTTTAGTCTGTGTGTGTCTCTATATGTAAGATGGGTCTCTTGAAGACAGCATATACTCAGTTCTAGCTTTTAAATCCAATCAGTCAATATGTGCCTTTTGAATGGGGAGTTTAATCCATTCACATTTAGGGTGATTATTGACAGATATTGTTTAATTCCTGTCATTTAGTTGCTTTTTGTTTGGATGTTTTAAATATCTTATGATCCTTACTTCCCTTTTTATTTCTCTTCTTCAATGTTAGTTGGATATTTGCGGTGGCATGATTTAGCTTCTTGCTCTTTCTCACTAGCCTTTTTGTTTTAAGAGTAGGTTTTGCTCTTTCTTGGGTATCTGTGGTATTGACATTCATTATTCAGATTCCAGATGAAGGTCTCCCTTGAGAATGTCTTGCAGGGCTGGTCATGTGGTGGTGAACTCCCACAATTTTTGTTTGTCTGGGAAATACACTATTTCTCCTTCATTTATGAAGGAAGGCCTTGCTGGGTAAAGAATTCTTGGCTGGCAATTTATTTCTTTTAGTGTTTTGAATATATCATTCCACTTTCTTCTGGCCTGTGGTGTTTTAGTTGAGAACTATGCTGTTAGCCTGATAGAGGCTCTGTTATAGCTGACTTGATGCTTTTTTCTTGCTGCTTTGAGAATCCTCTCTTTGTCTTTGAGCTTTGCAAATTTGACTATAATGTGCCTTGGAGAGGATCTTTTTGGATTGAATCTGTTTGGGGAACCTTTAAGCTTCCTGGATCTGAAGGTCTGCATCTCTTCCTACCCCTGGAATATTTTATGTTATTATTTCCTTGAATAGGTTTCCAATACCTTTCCTTCCCCCTCCCCTTCTGGAATACCCACAATTTGGATATAAGAGTGCTTGAGTTTGTCTGCTCTATCTCTTAGGTTTTCCTAATTATTTTTAATTCTTTTTTACTTTTTTTGTCTGCCTGGGTTATTTCAAAAAGTCCATCTTCGAGATCTGCAATTCTTTCTTCTGCTTGCTGTAGCCTGCTACTTAAGCTCTCTGTTGTGTTTTTTGTTTCAATAAGTGAATCTTTCATTTCTAGGAGTTCTGGTACATTCTTTTTTAATGTATTAATCTCTTTGTAAATTTCCTCCTTCATATTCTGGATATTTTTTCTTGTTTCTTTGTGTTCTCTAATTGAATCTTCTTTTATTTCTTCCAGCTTTCTTAAGATCATCGCTCAGAATTCTTTTTCAGAAGTGTCAAGTATTCCCTGTTCTCTGGGGTCTGGAATTCGAGCATTACTGTATTCCTTTGGTGGTGTCATATCTTCTTGTTTGTTTTTAGTTCTAGTATTTTTTGGTTGATGTTTAGTCATCTGTTGGAGGACTTACTTCTTCTGTTATTCTGGGGTTGGCTGTGAGGATAACAACTTCCTCCTCTATTTACAGGCTCTACTGGTGACCCTTCTTATATCAGTGAAGTCAATTGAGTGGCAGGTTGCTTGTAGAATGGCTCTGCCTGCGACTATGGTGGTAAACTGTCCTTGTGGTGACAGAAGGTGTGGCAGTATCTATATTACACCATCTTGGCTCCTGTTCTAGCTTTCCATGGCTGTAGACTGAACCCCTGGTGCTGTGCAGGTCTCAGCTCACCTTGGTGCCTGCTGGGCTGTGTTCTTCTCCCCCCCCCCACCAGGGCCTTATACTGGACCGCAGTGCCACGCAGGTCTTGGCTCACCTTGGCCGCTGCTGGGCTGTGTGCACTTCCCTTCCCTCTGGGGCCTTAGACTGGGCCCTAGTGCTGCAAGGGTCTCCCTACCTCATCATTTTAATAACTTCTTTAATGATCTACTCATTCTAATTCATTTTTGTTCCACATTTGTTTGTATACTGCTGTGACATCATGTTGACAGGGGTTATATCCATATCCTCACTCTGATTTTAAAATATCCTAGGGGCTCCCTTTTGGCTACTAAGTTAAGTACAAACATTGTCAGTTTTTGAATCCCCTTTTACTGTATTTTTTTTTTATTATTATTACTCTACTCCTACCCTATAAAGCAACATATCAGCTCTTTGTCTTCTTTGTCTTTGCTTAAACTGTTTCCCTCACTTGGAATGCCCTCCCTCATTCCTGCCTTAATTATTTGGAGTCCCATTTTACAGATCATCCTTTCCATCATGACTTTTCTTATTATCTTAAGTGAGGTTGACCTCCATCCTTCCAAATTATATACAACTCTGTTTGTGTCCACTTGTACTTAATGTGTTTTACATTAGAGTTATTAATGTGAATATAATATAATGTGAGATTGTGTAAACTCTGTGAAGACAAAAACAGCATATTTCTCATCTTTGCATCCACCAAAGGCATCTAACACAGAACACTGGCTTGATCATCATCTTGATTTAAAGGCTAGCTCCAAAGTTTATTGAAGAGATGTAATAGGATTAAGAAGCACAAAATGTGTTCTTTTGTCTAATTATATTTTTTTATTCCAAGAGAAGATACAGAAGGGAGATAAGAGGTAGAAGACCTAATCCAGGGAATGACTGTGGAGAAAGAGGGAGTAAGAGAGGGGAAAAGGCTGAGTGCTTTCTGGATTTCAGTCAGTGAAGTTAAGCTTCTTTAAGTATAGATAAATAATTTATTTAATTTATTTATTTATTGTTATACCCAAAGCCCAACATTTGGGTGATTTAATATAGGAACTATTTAGTAAACTTAGGTGCTTTATTTTCTACTATTTTTCTAATATTCTACTAACTTTCAACATTTGGGTGATTTAATATAGGAACTATTTAGTAAACTTAGGTGCTTTATTTTCTACTAACTTAATTAATATTCTTTTTTTACATTAATATTCTACCAGTTTTATTAAGTATCCTCAGTTTTTATT
>NW_007729257.1:35716-37924 GCF_000696425.1 Galeopterus variegatus | reverse complement strand
ACTTAATTAATATTCTTTTTTTACATTAATATTCTACCAGTTTTATTAAGTATCCTCAGTTTTTATTTGTATAAAGATATTATTTTTGTATGAATGTTTCCTTGCTGAAAAATATGTAGAACCAGGTGAGGTTTTTACATAGAAAATAGTACAAGTGGAAAACCTGGGTGACATTTGAATGTTCCAAACAGACCACGTCTCAGTCTTAGTCCTTCTGGGACCCCAGTGGTTAGAAAACTAATTACTTCTTCTACTATGATCCAGTGTGATCAAAGTTTCAGACTTAGTCAACTTAGCCGAGTTTACTTTTGGTCTATCTTAAACACTACCCTCACAAACCGAAGAGCTTAACAACATATTCAAATAAGCTCTGTCCCCCAAAATACATACACATTTGAGTGGATATTATTAAACCTGTTCATATTGATATTAACATACATTAATCACGGCATATCATTCTCTGGCCAAACCAAGAAGCTGTTTTTTTGCCTGTTCATATTGATATTAACATACATTAATCACGGCATATCATTCTCTGGCCAAACCAAGATGCTGTTTTTTTGTTTGTTTGTTTGTTTGTTTGTTTTATTTAATGTTCCTAAAGAATTAAAATTTAGAATAATATTTAGGATTTCCTGAGGTATAAAGCAGAACTTATTGAATCAATGGAGTAAATATAATTCTCTATGTAAATTATGAGATCTTATAAAACATGTTCTTCTTTACCAAGAAAATGAGGTATGCCCTTTTTATTTCTCAAATACACTGGGGGTTCAAATAAAGAGAAAGGACATAATTTCTACTTTTTGAGGGAAAAAGATCCTTAAAATCTTATGCAAGGAATAAATATTTTTAGTAGGAAAATAATTCCATTGAACATCACTAATGAAAAATTGAAGAGAAATTAGTCTATTTAACTTCAAAGTTAAGAATTTTTATGGTTTCTGATACATATTACTATATATGTGTATGCAAATTTCCATTTTGTTCTTTTCCTTTGAGTTTAATATTTCAATTATATCATGTGTTGCAGTAACCATATGGATCTGTTTGTTAAACATATTTCTCTTATTTTTAATGATCTCTCTCTCTCTCTCAATCTCTCTCTCTGTCTGTCTCTCTGAAGCCTCAACAAAGTGCTCCTGGAAATGAGAACTCTCAAGTCGGGTCAACAAAGGAAGAAAATCCAAGTACCACTGAGTGTGACCCTCAAGATGTAAGAGTAACTTAAAATGGTTTTAACAGCATCAGACACAAGCATTTTAACAATTATAGTTTATGCCACCATGTAACTTTCTACTTATATGTAATATCTACCTTTTAAATGTTGTACTTTTAAATGTGAGAAGACAGATGTTCTTTGGATGTGAGTCAGGTAGGTGTTCTGTTAGAAGGTATAAGCAAATTCTTAGGACAACGATGAATGTGAGTTTTTAGAGAGTTAAATGGGTGACCACAAGCTGATCAAGGTGCTCGTTCCCACAACCATATGACAGAAAGCTGTTACAACAATAAAAACAAAAACAAGCAAGAAACCCCCACAGGATGTAATTCTATAGTATTTTCCACATACAGCATATAAACCTAGCATTACAAAGACATCATATTAAAAAAATAGATATTCTTAATCTTCAAATGATAATAGGAAATACGGAGCTTGTGCCCTGTGTTTTTTCACTCATACTAAGTGCAATTAAATTTTAATTCTTGAACTTTGGCAGATTTAAGCTTATTAATCTAACAGGTCTAGATTTGGGAACCAGCAAATGATAACAACTGTGTTGGGTAGATTCAAGGTTAAGCTTCAATCCAAAAAGGAAATTGGTGAAACTATTCATGCTTGCAAGAAATTGGGCAGCAGCTAAAAAAAATAATAATAATAATAAGGAAGAATAAAAGTGAAAGTTAACCAAGTCATCTCTTTTTCCTCTGCTGGCTGCCAGATGGACTTAGAAAAATTAATTTCTCAACACTTTTGCCTTCAAACCTTTGTATACAGGATTCTTCGCAAAAAAACATGGAAAGATTAATATTTTTCTTTAATTCCATTTTTTCCACAAACTTTTTGAAGTACATTGTATTTAAACATTTATCCAAACCATAGGATTTAGAACATAAAGTTAATGAGAAGACACGGGGTACAAATGCAATTTGTGGTAATGGGTATACAGCCAGTATGAATCTGGTCCCCACATCATGGGCACGAGG
>NW_007729257.1:33838-35142 GCF_000696425.1 Galeopterus variegatus | reverse complement strand
AAAAAACATGGAAAGATTAATATTTTTCTTTAATTCCATTTTTTCCACAAACTTTTTGAAGTACATTGTATTTAAACATTTATCCAAACCATAGGATTTAGAACATAAAGTTAATGAGAAGACACGGGGTACAAATGCAATTTGTGGTAATGGGTATACAGCCAGTATGAATCTGGTCCCCACATCATGGGCACGAGGGGTGACAATCAGCTTTGTATCTCATGAACATTCATAACCAATAAAAAAAAGAAAAATAAATAAAATGTTCTGCTATTTAATCCCAAGAAACAAAGAGTCAAAAAGGCTTTGGGCAAGAAGGACCATTTTTGCTGTAGTTTGAGGATGAATAGGTCTTTGACAGTGTGAGTAAATTTGCAGAAGCAGGAAAATATCAGGGCAGTATGGCTAGAGAATAGAGGGCAGAAAGTGGTGGGATGTATGCTTAAAAAGATCATTTGGGAGTAGAGAATGTGGGGCCCTGGATTGCCAAGCTAAGAGGTTTATTTGATTTAGGGAGATAATTAAAGTTTTCAAATGTTTGCATCCGATTGAGTGACAAGACCATGGTGTTAATTTTAAGGAGGGAGTTTTTATTTCTTGATACATTTTTCTGAAACTACATAAAAACATGTATCCCATAGGAGACAAAACTGAGAAGTTCTTTGTGGTTTGCTAAGTTTCCCAAAAGCAACATTCTGGTCTACTTTTCTTATCAAAGGTCGAGCCTGCTCAAAGTTATAATATGTCTTTTAATCTCTTCTGGCAGTCTCTGAAACTCTTCACATTTAAAGTAAATATTCATATAGTTGGCAGATTAATGTCTGCCATCTTTGTAATTGTTTTTAATTCATTGTGCTTGTTCATTCGTTTTTATCTGTCTTTTAAAATGTCTTCTCTGGTTTTATTTGAGGAATTTATTATGCCATTTTCTCTCCTCTCTTACCATATCCATTATACTTCTTTTGTAAAGTTTTAAGTGGTTGCCTTAGAGTTTGCAATATACATTTACAACAATCAATATTCACTTTAACCTTACACTACATCATTTCATGGGATGTGAAAGGACCCATAACAGGGTATTCCCAATTCCTCCCTTCCATTGCTTACAACGGTGCTGTCATTTATTTCACTTAACCATAGATCACCAAATACATTGTTGTTATTTTTATTTTGAGCAAATTGGTTGTGTGTTAGATTAATACAGAATAAGAACAAAATTTAAAAATCAATATTTTACCTTTATTTCTTCTTGAATGCTCTTCCTCTTTTTGTAAATAAGGGGGGGGGGGGGGTTTTGTTTGTTT
>NW_007729257.1:32152-33041 GCF_000696425.1 Galeopterus variegatus | reverse complement strand
GTTTTTTTTTTTTTTTTTTTTTTTTTCTGTGAAAGTCTTTTTATTTTTTCACTTTTGCCAGATGATTTTGCTAGATAAAATGTCTAGGTTGGTGTGGAGTTTTATAGGTTGTTTTTGTTTGTTTGTTTCAACACTAAATATTTCACTCCATTCTCCTCTTACTTAAATGGTTTCTGAATAGAAATCTGGCATAGTTCTTATTTTTCCTCTAGAGGTAAGTTTTCCCATCTTAATTCTCTCAAGATTTCCTTTGTCTTTAGTTTTCTGTAGTTTGAATATGGTGTGCCTAGGTGCACTTTGGCAGTATTTATCTTGCTGGTTCTCTAATCTTTTTGAATTTGTGGTTGTTTTCTACCATTATTTTTGTGTTTTCTACCATTATTTTCATCATTATTACTTTAAATATTTCTTCTTTTCTTTCTTCTCCAATGGTATTCTTATTACATGTTACTATTTTTATTCTTGTCTCAGAGTTCTAGGATATTCTGCTAATCTTTTTCATTCTTACATATGTATCTACCTAAATTTAGGAAGTCTTTATTTACATACCTTCAAGCTTACTAATTTTTTTTCGTTAATCATATCCTGTATACTATCATTCTGTCAAAATCATTCTTCATTTCTGTTACAATGTTTTTTGTTTCAAGTATTTCCTTTTGATTCTTAGATTTTCCATTTTTATGCTCAAATTACCCATTTGTTGATGCACACCATGCACTTTTTTTCTCTTAGAACCCTTAGTATATTAATTATGGTTTTTTTTAATCCTCAGTTTGTTAATTCCAATAATTCTGCCATATCTGAATCTGGTTCTATTAACTCTTCCGTCTATGTATTTGTATTGCCTCTTACAATGCTGCTAGTATTTTATTAAAAACCAAACAAAATT
>NW_007729257.1:25866-31832 GCF_000696425.1 Galeopterus variegatus | reverse complement strand
CTATGTATTTGTATTGCCTCTTACAATGCTGCTAGTATTTTATTAAAAACCAAACAAAATTTGTGGGTAATAGAAGGTGAGGTTTATAGAAATTTAGTGTGAGGTTTTATGTTTATCTGGCTAGGAATTAGGCTGTGTTTATTGTTTGCTATATCTGTAGGTGTCAAAGACTTCAATTTCTTCTAGTATCCTTGTTTTTGTCGACCTATTATGTTTGAGTTTCCCTGGAATCATCTTCTTACATAGAGTCTGAGCCTTGCAATTCTTTTAGCTGTAGTCATTGTTGTATAGAAGCCCTGTTCATGTGGTGGTAAAGTGTTGGCAGAGAGGAAGAATTTTGTAATCTTTCATTAAATTTCAGTCTTTTAGAACAGGGTCCTTGAGCTGTGACCCTCACAGTGCTTCTCAGCTTATTAAGATTTCCTTTTTTGTCTCCTTTAGTTGAGATAGAAAGCTTAGATGGGGCTCAAGTTGGGTAATTTTTTTTTTCTCCCACACCAGACAAGGCTCTAGTGATCTATTTCCTTAGTGAAAAAGACATTCGTTGTAGAGAATATTCTGAGCTTATTTCACAATGATTAGTCTTCCACTAAGCATATTTCAAATGATTCTTTTTTCTTCCCTCTGACCAAATGCAGGAGATATTTCTCTATTTTCTTATCTTCACCATTAAAATCTGGCAGGGTTTCTAGAGACTTGGCCTCTAGGAGTTTTTATGTTTCATGGTAGTCCACACTTAGCATTCTGAAATGTACTGAGGTATGATATAATTGTTCCTACCAGCCACTGGATTCACAGGCTTATGCTTCTGGTGGCTTGCCTTTATTCTCTGTATTCACCAGTCTGTCCAGTTTGGGGGGTGGTGGTCTGTCCCATAACCTCAATTCTCTGACAGATCTCATTAATCTCTTTGGCTTTTTCCTTGTTGCTAGGCTGGAAGTGGCAACTTCCAAGTTCCTTACATGTTAAAAGGGCAACAAGAAATTCTGAATGGTATCTTTTCATACGTGCATTTTCAATTTTAATATACTCCACTTTATCATTTGTTTCTTTTTATTGATTATGCTTTTTACATATTTATAAAGCATTTACCTACTTCAAGAACACAACATGGATTTTTTCTATTTTATTTTATAAAATGTTGATAGTTTTATTTCTTACATTTAAACCTATGATATGTTTTATGTAATTTTTTTTTTGGATATTGTGAGGTAACGTTCTATGTTCATTATTTACATGTTGACATTCTGTTGCTCCAGTCTTTACAACAATTTGTTGTAAAGAATATTCTTTCCTTATTGAAATGCCTTAGCACCTTTGTCAAAAAATAGTTGACCACAAATATGGGTTTATTTCTCAACATTCAATTCTATTTCATTGATCTCTATGTGTATCCTCATGCCAGTACCACACTATATTCGTGACTGTGGATTTATGGTGAGTTTAAAAATTAGGAAGTTAATATACTGTGATATTGTTGTTTCTTTTCAAGATTGTATTGGCTATTCTGAATCCCTCCCATTTCTTTGTAAATGAAAAAATCACCTTGCCAATTTCAATAAAAAAAAGTTGCCGGAATTTTAATAGGTATTGCATTTTATCCATACTTTAATTTGGGGAAAAATGTCACCTTAATAATACTGATCTTTCTAATCCATAAATGTAGGATGTCTCTCTGTTTACTTAAAACTTTTAACAATTTCTTCAGCAATGTTTAATAATTTTTCAGTGTGCAAGTCTTATGCTTCTTTTGTTTACACTATTCCTAAATTCTTAAGTTTCACTATTCGTACGTGTTTTATACTACCATGAAAGGAGTTTTCTCAATTTTATTTCCTGATTGCTAATTGCTAGGATATAGAAATACGACTAATTTTTATGTAGTGATCTTCTATCATATTGAAGGCTTTTAAGTGACTATGAGCTCTTAATCAAACTGTGATGAGCTTTGCAAAACGACATTGAGTTGCAATGTCGATTTCAAGTAATTGCAATGTTACATCCATAATAAGAAGATAAATGCCTTATCTAATTTTACTTATCAGTCTAAATTGACAAAGTATGTTCCATTATAGAAATAGCACTTCTAAATTCAACGATAACAAAAAGAGTGTGTCTACTAAAGCTTGAGATAGAAGGCTGAAGAGGAGTCAGAATGGAAGGTTGATTGGATTCATTTGTGTTTCAACCCTTTTCCAGTTGTGTGACCATGATTATTTAGCGTCTTTGAGACTCATTTTTTGCCTCTGAAAAAGAGATAAATATATGTTGCCTAATATATACTGTTAAAAAAATCCAATGAGAGAGCCCAGCTTAACACCTAGTATATTACTGGCGTAGAACAGACTCTCAATAGTTATTACTTCTCATTCCCCAGCACAAAGATATGCCTTGTATGTAAAACCTTAATACATATTTTTGAATTAAGTATCTAAATAACTTCTCAAGTGAGAAACTTAAAAGATAACAGATGCAACTTTAAAATGCTAATGTGGAATAGGGAGTAGCTATATTCAGCGCTGTTTCTCAAGGCAGAACTAGATGAGGCTGGTAAAAACAGCTATAGGAAGAATAATATTTCAGTCAAATGTAAAAATGAACTCAGTGAAAAGGGTCTGAAAATATAATTAGCAATTGGAAGAGGTAGTATAATTTATGATAGAATAATGAAAAACAGCTATTCTGGCATGTAGTCAGGAAATGAAGCATTAGTGTGGAGGAAAAGAACAATCGTGTTAGCTAGCATCTCTTTCCATTCCAGGATTCTATGGTCATAACCACTTCACTGGGAGCTGATAGAAGCACATGAATCTCTCAGTAAATAGATAGCAAAAGAGATGTATTTTGATTCCTGTTGGTCACACCTGAGACTGAATAACAGAGGCAAGAAAGCATGGAAGTAACATAAAACTTAGATTTTAATATCAACTTTGCTGTTTATTTAGATTGTCATTTTGGCAGGTGACTTTATTATTCAAATCCCTTATCAATATAAGATAGATCAATGTCTTTTAAACTTTAGCATCACTAAGA
Source organism: Galeopterus variegatus (assembly GCF_000696425.1). Classification (NCBI taxonomy): domain Eukaryota; kingdom Metazoa; phylum Chordata; class Mammalia; order Dermoptera; family Cynocephalidae; genus Galeopterus; species Galeopterus variegatus. The sequence continues at coordinate 28,799 of NW_007729257.1, read as the reverse complement.
ATAACTGGTAAAAGTGCTTATGCTCAGAATCTACTCCCACATATTATTTTTCAGAAGGTCTGCGGCAGAGCCCAGAAATGTGTTTTATTTTGATAAATTCACCTAGATACTTCTCTTGTGTTAATATGTCACATTAAACACTGAGAAACTTCGATGTTGATTTCTTGCAGGTTTATTATGATGATTAGGTATAACAGATATTACATATGCCATGTTCAACCACATCATAGATGTCATTAGTTTCTTCTGAAAAAAAACAAAAAAACAAAAAACAAAACAACAACAACAACAACAACAAAACTGCTCTGAAAGTTTAATATTCAATGTTTGAAAAAATTCAATGGCAAAGACCCAAACTTGGAATTGGAGACAATGCTTGTTCTTAGATATCTTTGTTGTTTGTTCTACTTCCTGTCTATGTCCTATGCAAAACAGGTAGGGTCACTTAGAAGAATGGCCTCTGCATTCACTGGTTCTTTTTTAAACTTTGAAAGCTTCAAATGGATCACCAAAGGCTTAAAATCATATTGGACTATCAGTTTGGGGTATGTTTAAATTACTTTAAAAGCAGCTTTTCTTAAATTATAATATTGGCGTCTCATTGAGACAGCAAAGAATGCACCTACTCTATATTATTTTTCTGCAGCTTGCAAATGTGCCTCATATTGTTTAATAGCATATCAAGAATTAAAGACATTGAGCACTTTAATTTTTACTTAGGGATTACGAGTTAATGCTCAATGTGAATGTGTTTTGCAAAGTTTCTGACTGCTATAAGTAGCAAACATTTAATTTATCTTAATGTTTCAAGAAAATGAAAAACAAGGATGGCTTATGTTTAGCACTGGGAGTACTTGCTCAGTTTCCTGACATTACACCAGCTTGTGAGTCCCTGACCAAAGACAGTCTGTTCAACAACAAAGCATTGCCTAGGGAGAGGGAAGAAAATGTGCAGAAAATAAATCCCAGAGCTGTGTGTAGAAAATTACACCAGCTTTCTCACACTAAAACAGTTTTGGCAGAGATTTAAGAAATCCTAGTTTGCTGTTATATCCAACATTCATTATGTGACATTTGATGGCCCTGATGAGTTGTTGGCAGATGCCTGTTTAATAACATTTTCTAGTCATGTCACGCCCTGCTGTAATTGGGCTGAGAGACCACACACCATTGTCATCCTGGGATATAATCCATCACATCATTTGAAGTGGTTGGCTTCACATTCTTCATTGTGCTGTGGTGGTTTTCAAGGAGCAGGCATGCCGACGGACAATGCAGGAATGGTAGATAATTTCCAAAGGTCTTCAGAAGAATTTTATGCCTTTCCAATTCCATATAAATCGTCATGCTTGCCTTTTTATAACACCTTAACTTAAAGCATGCAAACATGTGAACTTAACTGTGATTTATTTCCAAAAACAGAACAGAAACCTCGAGAAGAATGGTTAATCTATTAATTAGGTAAATAATAATAACCAGTAAGCATGTTAAAATTTATTATAAAGATATTGACCAAAGAGTGATGTGTAAACACAAAGGTTAATCTGATAAATAATTCTTTGACTCCTGCTGTCTCCTTGCAAAACACATAATGGCTTTTTCCTCTGGGTTCTTATAGTGCTTGGTTTAGACAAGTATTTTGCCCATTATCACAGTCCACCTTACATTTAAATTATTTGTATAGGTTCTCATTTTAAATAAAACAATAAACAATTTAATGACACAGATTTTAAAAATACTTGTATTGTAAATTAAGGTTCAGGGAGGGAATGTGACCTGCACAGAGGCACCTGCTTTGGGGGCATTGCTTTCAGATTTTGACGCCCTCCCAGTCTGCTACTCTTACTACTGGACTCATCAGGTGAATTCAGAGTCATCACCTTGATTCAGCATCATATTTTCAATCTTTCAAGTTCTTGCTTTCCAGTATCTGACCTTTTGGATATTAAAAGAGTACTAAAACATTGTTCTGTATCAAATATGATGTCCATTTTCCACACAAAGATGGCATCACAGAAAAATTTAGCCAAAATACATTTATTTTTCTAGGTGACTTGGTACTTAATTCCATTTTTTTCTCCTTAGTAATATTCTAAAAATTGTCTTCATTTCATCCTCTAGCTTGCTCCATCTTTTAATTATATATGCAGAATAAACCAGACTTTTGTATCTGTTTTAGATAATTTTTGTTAGTAGAATTTCAGGCTGCCCAGTTGTGTATTTCCAATAATTATTTTGACATATTACTGTCTTAGAGAAAGGTCATAAAACATACAATTAATCTTTCTTATGAATTAGAACCAAATGTATAACACCAATAACGAAGTTATAGCAATTGGAAAGATTAGAGATACAGACAATAAGAAGACTTGACAATGAATCTCTGTTTAATCATTCCACTTGCTGTAATACTTAAAGTTGTATTTTATGTTTTTTGAGATCAGAAATAAAGGGTAATAAAAATAAACAGAAAGTAAAAAAGACAATTCTATTTTCGTAGACATTCCAGTGATTGTTAATTTGGTCATCACATCCTTTGAAAAGGTTATTCTAAATATACAACTTAATATGTGTAAATAATTTCCCAATGGGATATTTGCATTGAAACCAAAAACATAAGTGAATCATAATAAAAATCTTCTGAAGCAATTGAATTCCTAAGGTAGATAAAATGGGTTGTTTGATGATTCTGCCTTGAGGATGGGGAAACAAAAAAGAAAGGATAAAAGCCATCCTCCAAAGTTAAGGATGCTCAGGAAGAATGAGTGGTTCATTAATGGGATTGTTTTTAATCCTGTTAAATTATAAACAGAAAAGAAGGAGAGGGAAAGAACTATATATCTGGAAGTATAGGAAAGAAAGAAAAGAAAAGAAAAAATCCTTTGGCAATGCCAAGATTATCTAATGACCAGAGTCAATATTTTGACACCAGA
>NW_007729257.1:23803-25051 GCF_000696425.1 Galeopterus variegatus | reverse complement strand
TGTAAGTTGCAGTAACTTTCCTGGGTTCATATAGCTAAGAAGGGCAAATACATTTGTCTTAGTCCATTGGACTACAGTAAAGCATGACACAGACTGAGGATTTATAAACAACAGACACTTATTTCTGGAGGTTAGGAAGTCCTAAGTCAAAACACTGGTGGATTCTGTGTCTTGTGAGGGCTCACTTCCTTACCATAGACAGCCATCTCCTCACTGTGACCTCACATGGTTAAAAGGGCAAGGGCTCTTTCTGGGGCCTTTGTTATATAAGGACACCAATATCATGAGCATCACACCCTCATGACCTAATCACCTCTCAAGAGTCCGATCTCCTAATACCATCACCTTGGGGATTAGGATTTCAACATATGATTTTGGGGGTTGGGTAGACAGACATTAATATTTATATCATAGCATAGTTCTAACGTGGAATGGCTGCCTCTTCACTCTGCTCACCTTGCTATGTTACCTACATCATCTCATTTTGCCGTGATGTTAACATTTTGAATGTAAACACCATTACCCCAATTTTACAAATTAGAGAATGAGGTTAAATTGTTATTTCACAAACACCATTCCACAAGCAAGTGCTGGACTGTGATGAAGTTTTCAACAGTACGCAGATATAAAAAATGAACATGGAATAAAGAGCTGAATACCAGCATATTCATGGACTTTCTATCAATATCTCCTTCTTCTTCTCCTCCTTGTCCTCGTTCCCTCTCTTCCTCCTCCTCTTTCTTCTTATCTGTATATCATCTACCTATCTATCTGTCATCTATCTATCTGTCTATCTATCTATCTATCTATCTATCTATCTATCTATCTATCTATCATCTATCTATCTCTTTCTCCCTCAGGATAATTTCTTTTGACATTGGATTCTTTATATATGTTTTTAATGTAAAAATGTTCTTACTTTTCTGAAATATTGTTGACATATAGATGTCTGTTTTGTTTGTTGGGTTTTTTGTTCTAATGTTAAAATTTAAAGTTAAAAATCCCTATGTTTGTTATTTGTGTTTAATTTTATTTTCCTGTAAAATACCAAAGTCCAGGAATCTCAATGTTCATTGGCTTACTCACGTTATGACAAATGGTAGGAGATAGACTTGGGACTCAAATTCATTTGTGCATGATCTCAAAGCCTATTCTGTACACATTACAGTGGGAGTCCTGATAATTACTAGGAACACCCCAGTATTAGAGTCTCCCCCACCATATTGTGATTGTGTGTTGCTTTTTCTG
>NW_007729257.1:21080-22660 GCF_000696425.1 Galeopterus variegatus | reverse complement strand
TTTCTATGTCTGGGTACTTTACAAATCAGCTTGAATTTTACCTAATTGAGATGATGGAAGTTATTTTAAAGACTTGTGCTAGCCTTTGATTGCACTGTTTTATGAAATTCTCAAGACTACTATTTAAATTTTTTTGTTTCTTTTAGGACAGAAAATAGTTTCTTTGTATAATTTATCCATCATCCACTACACCTTATTACATCTCTATCCATTCTTTCTCAAGTAAAATTAAATTGTTTAATTCTACATGCATGAGGGGAAATGACATCTGAACTAATGTTTTAGTTCAAGAAAAGTTATTAGAGGTTTAGTTTGATATAGAAATAGAGCTTATTTTTCCATACACATATTTCCAACATATTTTTATGAGTATGTATTTTGCCTCATAGGCCAACAATATAGAAATAAGCAGTTCTCATATATATGGTAATATTTCACAGGAAATTGACAGACTAGCCATGCCCTCAAGAAAAGGGAAAAATGAAGAAAAAGAAACAAAGAGAGGGGGCAGGGAGGGAGAACACGGTAGAGGGGGAGAAAGTGAGAGAGGGAGGAAATGAGTGAGAGGGAGGAAGGATGGATATAAAGATTGAGATAAAGATGGAAATAGTTACAAAGATGGCCAAAAAGATGGGTAGATGGGAAGGTGTTACATGTTATTTTGAAACTCATACAAATTTCAAAGCACAATGATAAAATTGTTTTGCCCTCCCAAACTTTATTGCTGTCCTTTGACATTTGACAATACCAAGAGTTTACTGCAATTTAGTTCTTTCTGTTTTGCATACATTTCATGATTTGTATTACTGTGATAATATTATCTAAAGGGGTCTTCAAAAAGTTCATGAAAAATTTATATTATCTTTTAATTTCATCTTTCCATGAACTTTTTGAAATACTCTCATACGTAATTTTGTATTATATGCTTTCAGTATTTTTCACATTGTAAAATAGCCTAAAAACATTGTCACCATGACTACAAAATATTTTATCTCATTATTTTATTATTATTTAATTAACCATTCTGCTTATGCTCAACCATTATATNAAAAAAATAGTTTATCATTTAATGATTCTTTATAAATGTTTGGTGTAATTAGATAATTACTTTTTTTTATAATTTCATGAGGGTAGCATTGCATTAATGCATATGCATCCAAAAAAGTTCATGTAAAGCTACATTTCTTTCCAAACTGCATAGACCACATAAATCATTTTATAAACAACTATCATTTGTTAAACATATAGTTTCAGGGAGTCTGCTATGATAATAACAATAGACATACTTTACTGGGTATCTAATATGTATCAAGTGCTTTATTTCAGTTTTCTTTTCTTCATTTAAACCTCAGAAAAATCCCATAAATCTTATTGCTTCTCCCTATTAAATAAATGCTGAATATGCGCCACTGGTCCCAAAGAAGTTGAGTTAAAGGTCCATAGCCAAACAATGGAAAAGTAAAGGAGCCGGGTTCAATATCTGTCTTTCTAAATGCAGAGCCTGTACCTCTCCGTGCCAAAGAACTTGATGAATATTATCTCAATATATCCTCAAATATCTTGTACAACAAGCATCATTA
>NW_007729257.1:17641-20679 GCF_000696425.1 Galeopterus variegatus | reverse complement strand
GCGCCACTGGTCCCAAAGAAGTTGAGTTAAAGGTCCATAGCCAAACAATGGAAAAGTAAAGTAGCCGGGTTCAATATCTGTCTTTCTAAATGCAGAGCCTGTACCTCTCAGTGCCGAAGAACTTGATGAATATTATCTCAATATATCCTCAAATATCTTGTACAACAAGCATCATTACCTCCAATTAATACATTTTAAGCATGAGTGAAGTGTAGTCTGAATATACCTCCATGTCTTCCTCCTTACAGAGCATACATTCTCCCCTCCAGCCTATGTATTTTCAATCCATGTACCTAGACTGTCTTCTATTGTTTCTCATCATTCTATCTGTATTAATGTCCTTGAGGAAAAAGAAACATATTATTTAATTATTATTTCCTCATAATGCCTAGATTGGTATTCGCCCTCAACATACGAATTTTAGGTTTTAATTTGGGGGTGTATAATGCCCCCTAAATAATTTTGTTGACCTACCACATAGATACTGCTTTATAATTGATTGCTAAATCTGATTCTCCCATGTGATTAATTTCAATATCTCTTTCTTCACTTCACTGTCCATGAGGATTTTCTTAAGAAACATGAACAGCATGAAGTTTCTTTATTTTAATTCTTCAAAAATTCAACAGTTTTCTTTAATGTAGCCTTTTAAAAAATAAAGTATTATCATCAACTGTTGGAAGATACATTTAACTTATGAAACCTGAAAACTAAATTTGCAACCCTACTATATTCCATAAACTTTCTTGGAATCTCAAATATAGCATGAGCTGCAGAGGTGACTGAACCCATACATTTCAATAAAATAGTCAAGGAAGGTGGGCATTTTGTCTTCATGTAAACAGTTTCAGTTCATTCCATTTCAGGTTATCCCTAAATTTAAGAAAGTTGTTCTTTCCATTATCCCAAATTTAACCTCTCTCTCATTCTAGGCGCATCACTAAAGGAACAAACTATATTTAGCCCTTCCTCCTTCATGAAGGCCCTTGATAAATTGGATTGTAATTCTTAATTCTCCACCATTTGTTGACATGTTTTATGTGAATTTGCTAAAGTTTATCTGGAAAGTAGAAAGCCATTTCTAGATTTTGAGATTCACTATGTTAGCATTTAAAAACATAATCATAACCAAACTACCCTGGCCAGTTTCTGAATGAGTGCTTTATTTGGGAATAATAGTGACAGGCATGGTAAAGAGGGGACATATGTTCTGACTTCCTACAAAACATAAGTCACTCACTGAATTAGTTATGTAAGACCAAGATATCTGCCACAAAATATGGCAAAGCTGCTTGAAGGAGCCAAATAAACAACATCTTGGGTCATGCATTGTTTTGGGGTTGTTCACCGCTCTGTACCCAGGGCCCACAAGGCGCCTGGCACAAGTTATGACTTAGCGCATCTTCATTAAAGGCTCCGTGGACGAACACTATTAACATAACCTGCTGTTGTCGTTTTTGCCTACAACATTCATCTTTATGTTCATCATTATTATTTCTACTACAATATCCAATATGTTAAGATCTCAATGGTCTGAGAGGCACTGAGATAAGTGCTTTAAAAAATGTTCTTACTTAATCCTTACAAACATTTATGAATAAAGTTGTTCCTTATTTTAAAAATATGGAAACTGAGATTGAGATTGAGAAAAATTGAGCATTTTATCCAATGTCACAAAGCTAGCAAATAGCAGATTTGAGGATCTGAACATTGACTAAACACAGACTCCTTGGCCCGTTGCTTTAAACACTACCTTATTCTGTTTAGTCATCAAATCTCTTATATGAAACAGAACTCTTTGTTTCCAAGATTTGCAATTCCATGTCAGGGTGTACCAGGCAGAACGAGAATAATAAAATGTCAGTAATTTCTCCAGGTAGTGTTGGTGAATGAGGCAAAAAACATAACTATGTAAAAAAATGTTCTGTGTTTATGTGTATATTTAACAGTCATAGAAAAATGAAAATCTGCGAATCTGAGTAGGTGACAGCAAAGATTCATTTTTTTGATGCCCCTTCATTAATCTTGTGAGCCTTTGCTGTGGTTCATCAATTTGAGTCTGATAGCTGTGCTCCTATATCACATCCCACTTGTTTAGGAAGAGTCCCCAACTCCCTCATTTCATCCATCTCTTCAGTCTTCTTTGTCTGCCTCTTCACTTATCATGTCTGGCACAAGCAGGGAGAGAAACAGCAATGAAAATTTTCATTTAGTGGGACCTGGATTTTTATACTAACCTTAGAAGCCTCTCAAGGTTTCAAATGAGCATTAGTTCAGATGAGGACTGCTGAGGAAGCTAGCTCAGAATGTTCATCAGCGTTCAACATCTTATCTTCTCTGGGGATCTCTTATCTGTTCCTTAGGGAGTAGAAAATCTCCCTATTTTATTGTTATGCAAAGACAAAAAGATATTTGAGGAGACAAATTTTGCTTTAGTCTGACATTGTCTGGTGATGTTCTCTGTACGGAGGGGAAGCATGAGAGTTGGTAGGATGGAAAAATGCATTGAGCTTTTTAACATCACAAGATGTGTGATCCTCAGAGATTTATAACTTGAGTGCTCATTAAGTGATAATTGAGAGTTTACAACATAGATAATGCATTGCGATCATTTGGGGCATAAATAAGCCTAAGCAAAGGTTTGAAGATGTGAACTGGTTTGTCAGGTTTGAAGAAAAATAAGTAAAATGTAGTGGCTATAGCATTCAATATGGGGTTGGGAGTGTTGGGGGGGTCTAAATGTATATTATGAGTGATTTTATGTGCTGTTTAAATAAGTTTATACTTTATTTTATATGCAATAGGAAATCACATTTGTGTAGGGGGGATATTCTTGTTATTTGTTTTGATTTAATTGATTTTTATGCAGTGAGTTTAACATGATGAAATCCACTTTAGAAAGACATTTTTGTAGGCTGAGCTGCTTATGTAATGGAGAAAGGTGCGGTTAGAGAGAGTTGGAAAATTTTTTTTTTTTTTTTTTGTCTTTTGTCTTTTTCTGGGTCCGGCAACGGATCGCAACCCTCAGTGTTGCCCCC
>NW_007729257.1:14730-17435 GCF_000696425.1 Galeopterus variegatus | reverse complement strand
GCGGGAGTGCCGCCGCGCTTCCCAAGCGGCGCACCATCCAGTGCGCCACCGGGCCGGCCCCGGAAAATTTAATTCAACAGTTTAGTAAGGAAATAAAATAAGAGATGAGGAAAAGTGGTAAAAACTATGCTATCTACCCTAAGTGAATCATTGTCCATTATATGCATGTATAGGAACAACATACTGTAGCCCACACATATGTACAAATGAATCTTAAAATAAATATAAAATTAAATGTTTATTTTAAAAAAGATAAACCTTATGATCTCTGAAAGAGGAATAAACATAGCCTAACATACTGAATTGTTTTTGTAAAAAATGGTTTGCAGCCTCAGCTACAGAAGGACTGTATGTTGCTCTCATCTGCATGTTTCATTTTCACGAGCTGAGATAACATAATGCTCAAAGTCCTCTGAGTTATGAGACACTGAATCTATATATGGAAATTAAAACTACAAAAAGTTTTGTTTTTGTTCTTGTTGTTTTTCTTATGTTGTATTGAATGCATGTAAAGGGAAACTCTCAAGGCTAACGACCCCTTGGGTTGAGAGATATGTGATGATTAAATAGATAAAATTATAAGATATTTTGCTTGTGATGGGAAAATAAGCCTGCTCTTTGTGGACCTATGACTGGCGTCCACTTTATCTTGCTACCTGTCAGCAGAGTACTGCTCTCAGTTTCTATAGGCCAGGTGCATGCCATGTGCCCCTCCCTTAGCCCTCTCTCAAGGTTAATCTCTCTGATTTCAGAAAGGTCCATCCCTTTTAAGGGCTCACCTGAAATCCCTCTTTTAAGGGCTTTCGGTTGATTTAGGTCAGGCCTCCTGGATAATCTCCCTTTTGATTAACTCAAAATCAACCAACTAACTTATGGGAGTGATATCCATCATATTCACAGGTTCTGCTTGTGAGACCCTACCATCGGTAAGGTGTAATAGAAGGTGTGCACACTAGTGGGTGAGAAATACGGAAGCCATCTTAAAATTTTGCCTCCCAAAACACCTACTTATTTCCTTAACATGCATTTTACATTTTAAAAATATGTGTTTAAAGTAATTGTTTTAAATAAATTAAAAATAGTTGAAGACAATGTTTTTCAGATACATAAGTTCCTAGATTATTTTGATAATGGCATCATGAGTGTGTCTACGTGTGCTTTTGCAGGCTAAGATTATAAATTGCTTGACAAAACTCAAAAAATAAATGAATAAATTTCCTCTACTACCCTTCAGTTCACACCCTTGAAAGCTTTCTTTCTCTTGAGTCATCTTTAGCTTGATTTTGCAGTTTTCCTTGCAGTAGAATCCACAAATTGCACATATAAACAACAGAGCTCCAATTATGCAAACAAACAACAAGCCATTCACCCAAAGCAAATGTGTATATCCTATGCTTTCAGCACAATTAATAATGATCCATGTCATGCAAAATTTTTATTATAAATTCACTGATGTATGGCCAATTTGTTTTATGAAAACTCAAATTATAAGAAAATATACATACCTCTTTTATGTACTCATATCACTTAAGACAGTTCTAATCTGTAGTAAATGTGTAAACAACAAATACATTGAAACAGAATTATCATTCTTAATATATTTCAAAAATATATATATTACCTATTATAGTCCACAACATGAAAAGGCATATAAAGCTAAACAGAATGGAAAGAACTGGTTTTAGACACCTGAAGTAATTAATCTAATGTTTCTTATTCATCTAAAATATGTTGCAAACATATTGAATTTGTGTTTTTAATACAGAAATTTTCTGTGACAAATATTAATATCTCTGTTTTAAGGTGATAATATTAAGTCCCAAGAAAGTTATGGAATTTCCCTTGATGAGTGTAAGTGGAGGAACTGGGCCTTGAACACAGATGTACTTGGCCCCAAAGCATGTGATCTCAGCTTTACTGAGGATGCCACTGGACATTACCTGAAGGCACTTAACATCATCATGATTATCATTCTCTGATAGTATCTTTTATATGTTCTTGTTATGTATTTGTTTCTGCTTTCTCCACTAGAATGCAATCTCCATTGAGAGCAAAGAACTTGTCTTTTTTCAATGTTTTATTTCCAACCCTAATACAGTATTTGGCTCATAATAGAAACTCAAAAAATGTTTGCAGAATGGATGATTCATGTATGAAGCCATTTTTGAAGCTCAATTTGGCTCCTATATTTCTGTCAGTTTAAGGATAACAAAAGTAACTAATTAAACTGTCCAGAATACATTTGCGTGGCCATAAAGAGCAAAAAGTACATAAATCCATTTGCAGAAGCAAAGTTTATCCCAATAGTTTTTCTATAAAATTCTATCTACCTTCTTTAGGTGCCCTGCTTGGATGTAGTTGCATAGTGCCTATTTTTTCTCTGCTATCACACCTCTAATCCTATAGTATAGCTTTTCTTAGAAAGAGGTTTGGTTTTAAGAATTACATTATGTTGTTTCCAAGCCAGCCTCTGTTGAAGTAGATACATTAGTTTAATTCCATTTTAAATGCTTCCCAGTATAACCACAAACCCATGTTTTATTTGATAAACCTTTATATGTATATAAACATAATTTGGTATAACCTTGAAACCTCTATTCTCTCAAGTCCTTTCCTTCCAGCACAAAACATTAATTAAGGTAAGCTTTATTATTATTTTTACCTTTATTGTTAAGTAGAAGCAATAATAATACATGTTTTTGTAG
>NW_007729257.1:8780-14552 GCF_000696425.1 Galeopterus variegatus | reverse complement strand
GTTTGGTTTTAAGAATTACATTATGTTGTTTCCAAGCCAGCCTCTGTTGAAGTAGATACATAGATTTAATTCCATTTTAAATGCTTCCCAGTATAACCACAAACCCATGTTTTATTTGATAAACCTTTATGTGTATATAAACATAATTTGGTATAACCTTGAAACCTCTATTCTCTCAAGTCCTTTCCTTCCAGCACAAAACATTAATTAAGGTAAGCTTTATTATTATTTTTACCTTTATTGTTAAGTAGAAGCAATAATAATACATGTTTTTGTAGCCCCTCTAGTCAGCACTTTTTTCTCCATTTCTTTATCTTCTCTCCACCTTCCCTTTTCTTTCTCTCTGTGTGGGAATTTCATGATTCTGCAACGTAAAGATTTGTATTGGCAGTGCCAACTGACCATAATTGTTGTATTGTACCCATAAATGATAGTAAAAATAATAATAGAGGGAGAAAGAGGAACGAAATGTTTATAATTTGTTAGTATCTTTATGAATATATTACATGTTTTTCTATTTATCCTCAAATTAACTCCAAGAAGAAGTAGACCCAATTTGTAGCCAAGTAAACTGAGGCCCCCAGAAAAATAACTTGATCAAGATCACGAACAAATAAGCATCAGAGCTAAAACTTGAATCAAAGTCTATTTTACCTCACAGCACTTTTAACCAATCAACAAAACTACAATGTTGTGAATGGGTCAAACTCTTCTTGCCTGCTTTAATTGCAGTTCTCTGGAAATTTTGGCAATCTGCATCACGTTTACAACAGAATGAGAGATTGTTATGAAGAAATCTCCCCTTTGTCTTGTCACCAATTAGTGCCTATTTCAACAATGAATTTAAGTTTAATTAGATGTTTATTAAAGCGCAGTACCTGCAAGGTATAAGCATGTGGCCTTTATCTCTGTTGCCTCTCAGAGAAACACTAAGAATTTTATAAATCCCATCTCATGCAATTTCCACAATGTCTATGAGGCACAGAAAAATAAATTTAAAGGAAGTATTCATTATGAGATAAAAGTATCAGAAAAAGTTAGAGCTGTCTTCCAGTCACATAACATTTTCTTTAATGTTGAAATTTAATAAGTTTTCATTGTTCCGATGATCAAAGGCTTGTCTCAAATAGTTGGCTGTGCTATCATTAATGAAAGAGCATACGCTACTGCAAATCCTTTAGTATCTTCCTCATGACAATGACCTCAAGTGATGCTCCACACATAAAAGGTTTTGAGGTCAAATAGATTTGAGTAATGTTTATATTATAATCTCCTTACAAACTTATAATGAATTTATGTCTTATGAAGTAGTAAAGTTCAAATTTCACTTGTGCATTTGAATTGCAAGGGTGATGATTAAAAACGCAAGCCCCATATTCATAGAATGAAAATATCACCCAGAAGAATTATTTTTTTTAACAATCACCTTGTATGATTATACGGACAGACCATTCAAGATAAAAACTTTAAGAAATGATATGTTAAAATCTCTGACAAGAACTACAGTAAATCTAACCGTTTAAAGTTGAAATCAATATTTTTTAGTAAACTTGCATAACATGAAAGTCTTTCTTCCCAAATGCATTTTGTGATATCTTACACTATGCAGGTTACTTTCTGCATGGACCGTATTTTTTGAGCTTGATTTCATACCACTATGAAATCTTAAGTAATTTTTCAAAGGCTAAATGCAAGTACCGTATAACAAAACAAATGCTAGCTGGTTTATTACAGTAAAAATAGAGAAATTATAATTTTTCCAGGGAAATGTGAGATGCCAGTTCTAAGGTAAACTTATACTAGAAGAAAACTAAACACAGCGTTTTTTTCTTAGGTAGTGTAGAATATTCTTCTATGCATCTGCCAAAATTTCACTAGAATAAGGTAATAAGGTTTTGACTATTAATTTATATTATTATAGTCACAATCCCACTTTTTCATTATATTGAAAGTTTATTTAGATGAGGAATTGTTTATTAAAATTTTTAAGCCACTATCAAATATACATAAACATTGTCACACAAAGAAAGAAATTTATTAATTTTCTAAAGAATTGACATATTTTCATGGTCTATGTTTGTTTTTATTTATTATTTATTTAGAAACTATTTATTCACCACTGACTATCTGATAGGCATCTGTCTGTAATCTATTGGTAATAAACATAGTCTCTTTCTTAAATGAACTCACAATATATTAAGGAGATGAACATGATTACGACTCTACTTATAAAAGCAATGTTAAATGCTAAAGTTGTTATATGCACAGTACCTTCAGAGCTGGAAAGTGTGACTCAGACTGTCTATTGGTGGAAGAGATGGGCTAAGGAGGGAATTAGTAGCTGTTTTTTGGGATCTCCCAGTGAAAGAAGCCTTTTATGAAGGTGGGGTGGTATGCACATAGGCACAGAGAGGTAAAGTAACATGGTGTATGTTCAATTAGGAGCAATATGGTGTGAGATTAGGGAATATGGAAAAACAAAACAACTGCTCTAAAATCTGAACCGGAGTAAGTTTAATATCCTAGGAAACCACTTTAGTTATCATGTACTCAAATGTTTAAAATGTTACAGTTTGAAGAGACCTTATGTCTCCATCTCCTGTTTGACCTCCAGGAAAGAAACTGATTTGTTTGATATCAGAGTTATCCAGTGGTCATACATTATGGTCATAAACTCTTGGGCTGTTTTACACTTGGAAAAGATGATGAAAAACCACAGGCAAACACATACACACAAAAATGCAGAACCTTACATGAAGTTATTTTGCAGTTACTTTAAAAGTGTGTTTATAATAAAGAGGTAGAAAGAAAGGAAGGGAGAAAGGGAGAAAAGAGACAGGAATAAAGGAAGGAAGGAAGAAAGTAAGAAAGGAAAGAAGAACCAATTCAATATTTTAACCTTGTTAGAATGGAAATGAAATCCAACTGGAATACTTTTTTCACTCTCAGCACTTCATCATCCTCAAAACTGGTGAGATTGCAATAATCCCTTGAACCTGTTAAGGTAAGTGAACAGATATGATGTTGAAGGGGGAGAAATTGGTAAATGGACAAGAAAACCAACTACATCGTACCGTATATCGATAAATTAAAATAATAAGTGAATGAATGAATGAATGAATGAATAAATAATGAATAAAATAAAATAAAATGGCTTTTTAAAAAAAAAACTGGTGAGGTTAATACGTAAGATGGAGATTTCCTGTTTAGTAAAATATAGGATCTTAGTTCCAGAAATATTACTTTCCTTTAAGATATTGAGGAGTTTTTTTGCTAGACAAATTGATGTTCATATTATTTAAATTGCTTCCTGGCTTTCAGTATTGGTGTTCTTGAAGGCACACAGATCATTGAAATATTTAAATCTTAGTGTCTAGATTAATCACAGATATAGTAGTGTATAATCCTTTACTTCTTTTTAACTTTTTACAGAAAAAGATTGTTCCATTGGAACTGCACTTCTCTCTAGTAGCTGACTGCCATAAGCACCACTGAGAGCCCCAAACCCACCATGAAGTCTTAATCTGTCCTTGGTTTCCTACTCGTGTTTTGCTGATTTTCTCCCTAGCTTGCCTTTTCAGAATGTATCAAAGTGATGGAATCTTCTCAATGGGAACAATTAAAGGGAAGTCTTCTATCCCCCTTTTTTGTTCTATTTAGCTTCACTGACCTATTTTCAATTTCTGCTTTTATAGGAGGGCAGGACCTGTTCAATGAATCACAAAGAGAGTCTAAGTAATGCTACTGCAGAATCAAAGCCTGTCCCACAGGTATTTGTCTCTGTTTTATTTTGATTATGTCAGAAAGAACTTCTTGGATCCATTTAACTCAATGCTTTTTTCTCTTGACCTAGTTGAAGCGGTATGTAATATTGAATAGTGCAAGGTATTTCCTTCACCTAGTGGTCCTAAACTTTTCCAGGGCTGTTATGCCTGTCACTTAGCTTTGGTTTGATTATGTGAGAACCTCTGAAGATCAAGGGCAGAGGAGCCCTCCCGCTTCCCTGACTCCCCAAAGCTGAGAAACAAAACAAAAATAAACATAGACAAAAACATGCATGCATTCCTTATACAACAAAGGAGATTAAAGGAGATTTGGAGAAGCAGAGGAAATAGAAATACATATCCCCTACACAAACAAACAACAAACACATGCAACTCATGAGATTCATTCTAAATTTTATTAGTAGTCTTATATTTGACCAAAAATATTGCATCACAGCAATTCTTAGGGTTGATTTCACTTAATATGAAATTTATCAAATTTAGAATCAGATTAGTCAGAGTCGAATGTTTGGAAAATAGTTTTTGAAATATCTTGCCATTCGTAGACAAAATATCTTTATGTATTTTCGTGAAGGAAAAGTATCAACCTCTTTATGTTTATTTCAATTTTGCTGGCAATAGTTTTTTGTAAGACATCCTTGGAGATAATAATTTTCATTACTGTTCTGTTAGGATTTTAAATTGTTATATTTGAATGTATTTTGATTCTTCTAATTGTCTTTTCTGTATTGTTTGACAGAAATTGCAAATGGCGCCTTGTTCTGAATGTGAGGTGAAAAAAGCCCCAGAAAAACAATTGACCAGCTTTGAAGGGATGGCAGCTAGAGAAGAAAAAATACTGTAAATACTGAGAAACTGTTAGAAGCATCCGTTTGCTATTGTCTCCATACTCTTTTTAGACCACAGGCTTGATGGAAATACTGAGTTTCTAAAGCATGCAACTTTTTCACAATTTTGTGTAACTTTATAAAGTAGTCCATAAATTTTCCAAAAGATTCCAAGGTAAGGAGGATCCTTAAGCAATAACCTAATTGAAATGGATATCCATGGTCATAGGTATTTCATTCATCACTAAATCACCCAGTATAAATTGGCCTATTTTGACTTAAAAGAAATACAACACTTCATTTTTCTGGTCCATTTGGATATCTAGTACTTCTATGACCTTGAAATTGTTATTGAAATTAACTGCAGGATGATAAAATGTTGTGGGTCTTCAGCATTCTTAAGATGTTTATTGCAACCATATAGTACAGGTTTTGGTCCACACTAGCCAGCCCGTTGGAGTCACCTTCTTCCAGGCTGGAACTTGTGCCAGTCTGAGTACATTATTTGAGATTGTTTATTGCTATTCTTATTATTTGTCTAAATAATGCCAAGGCAATTCTGCCAAAGATTCAGCCAGTTACAAAATTTATTAAATATTTTTGGCCTGATGTACACAAAATATTTGGATGAATGACTAAATTTCTGACGCAACCGATTAAATTTTTTTGGCATTCTGTAGACACATCCACTATGTATGCCTACTGGAATTACTCCAAGTTAGGAATCAAGTTGTTTGAAATGCTCAGCATGATTTTTGTTGTAAGGTTTTTAGAAACCAATCTATTTTTAAAACAAATTGATGGCTGTGTTAATCTTTGAAGGTGGGATTCTAAATAGGGACATCATTGGTCAACTAAATGCACTCATGAATAATTTGACCATAGTTCATAAGCAAGNTAGCTTCACTGACCTATTTTCAATTTCTGCTTTTATAGGAGGGCAGGACCTGTTCAATGAATCACAAAGAGAGTCTAAGTAATGCTACTGCAGAATCAAAGCCTGTCCCACAGGTATTTTGTCTCTGTTTTATTTTGATTATGTCAGAAAGAACTTCTTGGATCCATTTAACTCAATGCTTTTCTCTCTTTACCTAGTTGGAGCGGTATGTAATATTGAATAGTGCAAGGTATTTCCTTCACCTAGTGGTCCTAAACTTTTC
>NW_007729257.1:5196-7165 GCF_000696425.1 Galeopterus variegatus | reverse complement strand
GAATTTATTAAATATTTTTGGCCTGATGTACACAAAATATTTGGATGAATGACTAAATTTCTGACGCAACCAATTAAATTTTTTTGGCATTCTGTAGACACATCCACTATGTATGTCTACTGGAATCACTCCAAGTTAGGAATCAAGTTGTTTGAAATGCTCAGCATGATTTTTGTTGTAAGGTTTTTGGAAACCAATCTGTTTTTAAAACAAATTGATGGCTGTGTTAATCTTTGAAGGTGGGATTCTAAAAAGGGACATCATTGGTCAACTAAATGCACTCATGAATAATTTGACCATAGTTCATAAGCAAGAGGAATTGACACTTGAATAATTACCTGATTGATAGGATCAATAAAGCATCAAACTTACAGACTCAAATTAATAGGTTAACTGATCCAGGTAGGTTGTCTGCACCAAATATATTCACTTCTGCTGTTTAGACCCGTTTTGCAAATGCGGAAAGCACATAAAAGCATTGGTTTTACAGAATGGATCTGTCAAGCCACAATTAATATATTTGGAGCAGTGTATCATAAAACATAGTTAATAAGAACACATTAAATGAAATCTGTAATCAGTAAATAATCATAAATTCTGGTCTATAATGGTACACCTTTGATTACAATGACATTCAAAGAAATTTAGTGATTTTGAGAATTTAAAAAAGATCATTTATTGTAAAAGTAATATTGTAGTATGTAGTAATTCTACTTGCAGAGTAGTGCAGTGTGATTTATCAGTATTTTTTCATATAACAGGCTACCTAAGAAAGAGATAATTAGTTTTATAGATGATCCATAAGTTTCCCGATGAAGTGACCAGGATAAAATAGAAGATCAAGGTCCAAAGTTCCCGTGGACTCCTTCCCAGTTCTAAATCATTGACTTCTATAAGGTATAATATTACTAGCCTCCTGAGTGTTGTTTCTTGATATTTTTCAACTGTACACAGGAGCTCTAACAATCTCAACAGATTTATAAAAGGGAAGCGGATAATTTAGTTTTAATATTGGTTCATTTTTCCACCCACATCCTGAGCTCCAACTTCCCTCCTGTGCCCTATGCATCCTATAAAAAGTTACTCACCATTTCACTTTAACATAGCATGTTTTGAGGCATCTTTAGAACTAAAAAAATAAGTCAGGATGATATCTCCTGAAATTGTTATGAGAGAGAACATGTTGAAAGATGGGAATTTGGCTTAATTATTAATCAAGTGTGAAGAGCTTCTTTTTTAAAATTATTTTCTCTGTGTTCTAAATTCCTATTCTACTATGTGACAATGTAATCAATTGGATTTTCTTAATTTCTGGAATGATCAAGTGGGCTTTGAATTGGCATAATATATATTTTTTCTCTTAAAGATGTGTAGCATTATGCACCTTGCAGTTTGCTACGGTATATTCATTGCACCATTTGTTCAAAACAAAACAAAACAAAAAATACTTGTAACAGAAGATCTCTATAAATATTTTGAGAAATATTCTGGAAGCTTTCTTTAACTGTTAAGTATGGAATTCTTTTTTATTATGTTCTATGGCTGTACTTTAATAAATGCATTTTATTTCTCTCAATACTTTAACTGCGTTAAAATAGGACCAGAGAGGTTTAAAATGTATTACTTAATGTGGCTCTTGTCTAAAAGAGAGGTGCCATTTCTTATTATTTCTTTTAATTAACAGTTATGTAATTAGATGTTGTTTTTGAGGAGTTAACATTCAGAACCTAACTGTCCTCATGTGGAAAAAAACATTAACCTATATGTTGATTATAGAAAGTATGTCTATTATATACCTGTAATTAACAGTGAAAGATTACTTACATTTAGCAGAATATAAATTTATTCCTACTGGGAAAAAAAAACACATACTTTACAATGAAATAGCTAATTTTAATATAGGTACTACCAGCATTAACAAAAATTTTATTTTGCTCTAGTTATTTTTAAATATTATTAAATGCTATGT
>NW_007729257.1:2444-4026 GCF_000696425.1 Galeopterus variegatus | reverse complement strand
GCCTAGCACATAATGAAAGCATAGATTTATTTACTTAGGGGACAATTTCTTAGTCATGTGAGTAGTCTTAAATTTTCCCAAACTATGTGTTCATTTTGATTGTGTTATACATTAATGGTCAAGTGATGAAGAATAAAAGGTGCTGGAAGATGGCCTATTTTTGTTCAATAAAGTTTTGTTACCAACATTATAATGTATATTATCCTACATAAGCTAATAGAAAAAGAGAATATTAACATTAAAAATAGTACTTGCTTTTGTGTATAGCAAATATTAACATTAAAAATAGTACTTCCTTCTGTGTATCGGAATCTAACAACATTTTTAAAAATGTCATCCAAGAAATTTCTTCAATGTCTCTCTGCAAATGCCCCCAAAATCTTTTATTTTATTTAGAGTTATTTTTCTTTTCATAGAATTCCATGATGGCAGGAATGCTTTTTTTTAATTTATTTTTTTTTTATTTTAAATTAACAAATACTTATTGTACATGTTTAAGGGATATGATGTGATATTTTGATATATGTACACATTGTGGGATGATTATGTCAATCTAATTAATATACCCATCGCCTCACAAATTAATCTGAAGTGCTTAGAAATAGCTGCCTCATAGAAGGTACTCAAATATTTGTTGAACAAATTAATTCAGAAACTGAAGCAGCAAGGGAAGCATATTCTGGTATGATAACAGAGAACAATATGACACNTCAGAAACTGAAGCAGCAAGGGAAGCATATTCTGGTATGATAACAGAGAACAATATGACACAGTCTTTTAGAAAGAGAAAATAAATATTGTTTGTGTTTTTGTTTTGTTTTGTTCTTATTCTATTTTTCCTTTGACTTTTTCTCTAAAAGCTTTATCTGTGGGCCTGCGGCTATTTCTTTAAGCAGGTATGGCTCCCCTGTATGAATTTTGAAGTGCGGCTCAATGTAAAAGACATATTTCACATGGGCTTTATGAGTCTTTAATTTACATTCATCTCTGACACACACTTGGACTTGCGTGGGTAACTTCTCTTCTTTAACCATTACTTTCTTATTCTATTGAGTCTTCAGTAGTTGGACTGATGTCACAGATTTTCCTCTACATTCTGCAGAGACTTAGTTCTTTAGTAGATATTACTCGAGGACTGCTGGGGAGGTAAAGGAACATACAGGATGGGACTCTGTATTCCATAATTGTCTCATCTTCAACTTGAGTATTTATTTTTTCATAACATTTATTTGTTGGGCTTATATAACCTGCATATATTTTTTTGTTTTATTTATTTATTATTAAAACATAATTGATTGCACATGTCTATGGGATACAGTGTTGAATACCAATACCTGTGCGTAATATATGATGCTCAAATCAGGATAATTAATATAGTCACCATTATGTAATGTGATCAAATACTTTTTATTATTTATTATTGGTATATTCTTTATTAAAAATCATGATTTTTCTTCATTCCCTTTGCCCAACCTGTCACTCCCCAAAGACCCTCTCTCCCTCCCCCTATCTCTAGTATCCTTAGCTTTGTTTTCTCCTTCTGTAAGTTCAATGTATTTTTGTGGTCTTTTCCCTTCCTTCC
>NW_007729257.1:0-959 GCF_000696425.1 Galeopterus variegatus | reverse complement strand
TCTCTCTCTCTCTCTCTCTCTCTCTCTCTCTCTCTCTCTCAAAACCATGCATTTGATGTTAAAATGGTTGATCACAGTTGTCTGTGGATTGGTTGCAGCATTTGTCCCAGAAGTCAAGCAAATGTGATGTGCATGTCTTCTCCCTTTATTCTCTTCTTAGTGCCCCCCCCTTCCTAAATTCCTTAATTCCTATCAGAGCACCTCTTCACTTCATACCATATATGGAGCAGACCACACAGGAGCATCTTGGTCAGGACATATAATGCAATATATTTGTTCAAAGAAAATCAGGCATTATTTGAAACACCTGGAAGAAGCAATTTACCTTCGCTCCTGATTAACTGCTGAATAATTATACTTCTTTGAGCAATATCTCTACCAAGAATGAGAACAAGAGAAGGCAACCTATAGTGGGCTATGCTTTTTTTTCTGCCTCTGGCTTATCTTTAGCACTGTTTTCACGATGGAGAGCCCGTTCAAAGTAAGTCTAGAAATAGATAATCAGCAGGTGGGCCAAGCTCAAGTTTAGAGGATGCCTGTGAATTGAGAAGGATGCCTGCCAAATGAGCATCATGTTTAAGATAACAAGGTGATGCTTTCTTCCCTGAAAATTTCAGTTTGATTACTTTAGACTTCTTCAATCTTGATACAAAACTTTAAGGGATGTTCGAGCTAGAAATCCTCAAAAGCTTTCCCCCATGCCTCTCCTTGGAATAATGTCTTGAGTATGTAAATTGTACTGTTCACTTTGCACAGAGTCCAAATTTTGAAATGGACATATTTTCCACATGAGTAAAATATGCTGCTGACACTGCTCATGAAAGCCACTAAGGATGACTTAGCCCATGAGATTTTGAGAGAGTAAAAAAGGAGCAGTAGCAATATGGGTAAGGAGTGGGGTGAGGAACAGGTAATGAACAGTGAATTTTAAAGTCACTGTTTTAATTCCTGAAACAGAT
>NW_007729256.1:250168-251276 GCF_000696425.1 Galeopterus variegatus | reverse complement strand
CCTAAAACCTTAAAAGAAAAATGAGCAAAGACATAAACAGATAATTCATTGTTATATCCCTTAAATATATGAAAAGATTTTCAATTTAACTCATACAGAAATGTAAAGTAAAACTACACAGATACTGTTTTTCACCTATAATTAGCAAAAACCAAAAAGCCTGACAACACACTGTGTTAGCCAGACACTCTTATGCCAGTGAGAATGTAAAATATGACAACCTTTAAAAATTGCCAAATTCTGCTTTATGAACAAAATTATAGAGCATTTGCCTTTTAAACCAAAAATCCCACTTCTAACAATTTTCCCTAAATATGGACCTCCAGTAATACAAAAATACATGTACAAGGTTATTCGTTGCAATATTTTTATAATCACAAAATATTGTAAATAACCTAAGTGACCATATAGACAGGAGAGTAGTCTGATAAACTATGGTGCATTCACTCAACTTACTACTATGTAGCTGTTTTGTTCTGTTATACGAATGGAAAAAAAGAGAGAATCTCTATAAACTTATAAATGGCTATGCAGTGATTTCCAGAATATATTCTTAAGTGATAAAAGCAAATATAGTATACTATCTTTTATATAAAAAAAAAAGCAGAAAAAATAATAAGACATAACCTGTGTCTGCTTACATTTATAAAAAGCAGCACAGGAAGAATAAATCAAAAGCTAATGAAACTGGTTACCTACCAGTTAAATAGATGGGAACTGGCTAGAAGGGAAAGGGGATAGGTGACAGTACTCTGAAAATAGTTTTTTATATAGTTCTGTCAAAAGGATAGAGGGAAAAACCTAAAATTGAATACAAACAGAAACAAATGAATCTAATTATATTTCAAATGAATAGAGTAAACTTTTAAAAATCTGCAAACAATTATGAACTCTACTTAGTAGGTTTATTTATTTCTGTGGTGGTATGGGAGCAGCAATTCTGAAACTACTTTCTATGTATTACAGGACTAAATATGAGTAAATATACTGTGTAATGTTTGGCGAAAGGTTTCTCAGTGTTAAAGAAGAGGGATACAAATATGGAACGGGAGAGGCTGAGAAAAATTTAATGGTGTTAAATTGGACTTAGAGGTATCAGTGTAAACTC
>NW_007729256.1:248653-249785 GCF_000696425.1 Galeopterus variegatus | reverse complement strand
GAATAGAGTAAACTTTTAAAAATCTGCAAACAATTATGAACTCTACTTAGTAGGTTTATTTCTGTGGTGGTATGGGAGCAGCAATTCTGAAACTACTTTCTATGTATTACGGGACTAAATATGAGTAAATATACTGTGTAATGTTTGGCGAAAGGTTTCTCAGTGTTAAAGAAGAGGGATACAAATATGGAATGGGAGAGGCTGAGAAAAATTTAATGGTGTTAAATTGGACTTAGAGGTATCAGTGTAAACTCATGATTTATAGCTAAATAGACAAAGAGGTAGATATTAATATGGAAACAGGCATGTACATAAAACTACAGGTATATATGCATATATGTGTATGTATCTGCTGAAAGGGCCTAAAAGCAATAACTGTCAGGTACAATAAGCACACTTAATACTTGGATCTTGGCTTCTAAACACCCTTCTTCAATAAAATGAACCAGGGCTTCTTGAAGAAATGGTTGATTCCAGGGGTAAGGTCAGGGAAGGTATAATAAGGGCCATTTTGTGCCAACAATTAAATTCTTTTTTAAAAGATATGTCAATAGGACACAGGAATGACTTGAAAAAGCTCCTTTTGGCCAAATCTGTGACAAATGAACATCAGAACAAATAAAAGAGGAAACAGATAATAATCCATTGAAGGAACCTGGCAGACATCACAATAACTAAGCGATGAATGTTAACAGCACCAATAACAGAACCACTGACATCATTGCTTCTTGAAATGATGCACTGAGAAGGACTTAGCATCATTTCAGAGGTTTTCCTGACCAAAATTTATAACCTGAGTCCAATAATGAGAAAATACCAAAGCCAAATTAGAGTGAATTCTATAAAATAACTAACTGCCCTGTATTTCTTGGAAACTATAAAAATGTCATGACAAAGAAACACCAAAACTAGATTTTATTTTTTTTTTAATTTTTTTTTATTTTTTTGTCCTTTTTGAGACCAGCCGCACTGTGCTCAGCCAGTGAGCGCTGTGAGCGCACCGCTCATCCCTATATAGGATCCGAACCCGCGGCGGGAGCGCTGTTGTGCTCCCAGCGCCGCACTCTCCCGAGTGCGCCACGGGCTCGGCCCCAAAACTAGATTTTAAAAGATTCCAGATTTTTCTTAAATG
>NW_007729256.1:246510-248159 GCF_000696425.1 Galeopterus variegatus | reverse complement strand
CCCAAGTGGCGCACTTATCCAGTGCGCCACCGGGCCGGCCCCGCGATGAATGTTAACAGCACCAATAACAGAACCACTGACAACATTGCTTCTTGAAATGATGCACTGAGAAGGACTTAGCATCATTTCAGAGGTTTTCCTGAGCAAAATTTATAACCTGAGTCCAATAATGAGAAAATACCAAAGCCAAATTAGAGTGAATTCTATAAAATAACTAACTGCCTTGTATTTCTTGGAAACTATAAAAATGTCATGACAAAGAAACACCAAAACTAGATTTTTTTTTTTTTTTTTTTTGTCCTTTTTGAGACCAGCCACACTGTGCTCAGCCAGTGAGCGCTGTGAGCGCACCGCTCATCCCTATATAGGATCCGAACCCGCAGCGGGAGCGCTGTTGTGCTCCCAGCGCCGCACTCTCCCTAGTGCGCCACGGGCTCGGCCCCAAAACTAGATTTTAAAAGATTCCAGATTTTTCTTAAATGAGACATGAAAACTAAATACAATAAGTGATCATGATTGGTTCTTTAACCATTAAAAAAATAAAAGCTTTAAATAATATTATTGGAACAATCAGAGAAATCTAAATAAGATCTATGAACAAGATAATAGCATTCAATCAATGTAATTTCCTGATTGTGACCACTGTACTGCGATTGTGCAAATGAATGCTCTTGTTCTTAGGAAATACACACTGAAGTATTTAGGAATAAAGCAGCTTACTCCAAAATCGTTCTTAAAACGTGTGTGCGTGTGTGTGTGCGCACGTATGTGTATAAATACACAGAAAAAGACAGAAGACAATAAAACAAATGTGGGAAATGTTAACAATTGGTGAATATGGGTAAAGGGTATGGGAGTTTTTCCATATTATTCTTATAACATTTTTGAAATTATTTCAAAATAAAAAAAATTTTAATAAAAATATACTCCCAATTAATAAAAAAGATGACATAATAAACATTTGAAATGGCCTTAGAAAACAGCAAGAGTTGTAGATATTTATGCCATATACTGTACACATACCTGTCTGTATTCATGTTAGACTGAGAGTTTAAAGAGTTATCCAACTCATTCTCACTTTCTTCTGACTGGCTATTAACAGCTCCTTCTTCTCCTCCATCATCTACTTCATTAAGAGCCTAAATCAACACAATAACAAAAGTAACAACACAAGTTGATTATATATACACTCATCCTTTCTCTTTGCCATAAGAGAAAAGAGATCCCTCCTCCTAAGGTTAATCCCTCCAAATCCTCTCACCTCCTTCCACTCCATCAACTGTCCTTTCTCTCTCCTGCATCTTCACTCTCTCTCTCTCTCTCTGGAGAGTACTGACTTCAGCTCTTCAGCATTTAAATGTGAACAAGCCCCTCCCAAGTTATCCCGACCATATACCCACCTCGAGCTCCCATCTATTCTCTTTCATCAAACTTCTTGAAAGAGTTGTTCTCCACTTCTCATTCACCATCTGTGCCCTGCAACTTTGCTTCTGCCCTACCGTGCCACTCAAATTGCTCTCTACAAGGTCAACATCAACACACTATTTCTAAATCAAATGGAAATTTCTGTCTTTGCCTTCCCTTACATCTCTGACTCATTAGACCTTAATGATCAGTCATTGCTTTCCTTCAAAATCTTCTTGATACAC
>NW_007729256.1:236041-246108 GCF_000696425.1 Galeopterus variegatus | reverse complement strand
GAGAGTACTGACTTCAGCTCTTCAGCATTTAAATGTGAACAAGCCCCTCCCAAGTTATCCCGACCATATACCCACCTCGAGCTCCCATCTATTCTCTTTCATCAAACTTCTTGAAAGAGTTGTTCTCCACTTCTCATTCACCATCTGTGCCCTGCAACTTTGCTTCTGCCCTACCATGCCACTCAAATTGCTCTCTACAAGGTCAACATCAACACACTATTTCTAAATCAAATGGAAATTTCTGTCTTTGCCTTCCCTTACATCTCTGATTCATTAGACCTTAATGATCAGTCATTGCTTTCCTTCAAAATCTTCTTGATACAGTCTTCCTTTAACTTCCACAATTCCATGGATTTCCTGGAATTTTTCTATTCTTCTGGCTGTTCCTTTCCAATCTCTTTTAATGGTTCTTCTTTTTCTACCCTACCCTTTTATCTGATGTGAGTCAAGTTTCTCCCTTTGGACCTTTTCTCCCCTCATCTTATCCACTTTCTGAATGATTTTATCTAATTCCAAAGTTGCAGTTACAAGTCAAATGCTGTTAATTCCCAAATCTCTATCTCCACCCAGGTCTTTCTTGAGCCCTAGACATTTATATTCAACTGCCTAAAAGATATCCGTACTCAACTTGTCTAAAACTGAACATCTTCCTAAGCCTCTGTCACCATTCTTCCAGAAACCTTGTCCCTGCCAATGTTACTTAAGACCATGAACAGAGTCACCATCTATTCAGATGCTCAAGCAAGTAAACTAAGAGTTATCCTTCTTTCTCACCCATACATCCAATTAGCCACCCAATCCTGGCAACTCTACTTCCTTTTAACCTTTCTCAAATCTATCTTTGTTCTCCTCTTCTTCCTTCCCTACTTGCACTGCTTTGGGTCAGGCCCCCACCATTAAGTTTCCAACTAAGATTCTAAATAAGATTCCAACCTAAGTCTTCTAACCAGATTCTCTCTCCAGTCTTGTCCTTCCCCAATCCAGTACAGTCAATCTCATTATAATCATTATAACTCTACTCTTCTTAAAATCCTTTTCTGGCCCTAGTCTTTCCTTATGGCTCCTTAGCCATTCATGACCTAGTTCCTACCTGTCTCTCTAACCTCAGCTCTTGCAACTTCTCCAACCCAATAATAGAGACATGCCTTATTCATCCATGTATCCCAGCATCTAGTGCAGGGCCTGAAATATTACATGATGAACAAGTGAATAAATTTAGTCTCACTCATTCCTATTACAGATGAAGAAACTAGGGCCCAGAGAACTTAAGTCATACAGTTTCATCTTTTCTTATTTACTTGAAGCTCTCTATAACAATACCAATTTCTTTTCTGATGTATAGTGGTACTCTGCTAATCTCTTAAGGTGTCTTCTCTCTCCTCCCTCATTGTCATTTATCTCTGCTATCTCTGGTTTACTTTGAAAAATTCATCTCACTATTTTTAATATCAGCTGTAAACTGAGAAAGAACTTAAACCAGCTAGGCAAAATAGTTATATCATTAACATTAATTTGAAATTCTCCTATTAACTCAATAGACTCGTGTGTGAAAATGGATTCTTCTCTTCAACAGAATAAAATCTGACTGCTTTATTCCATGCTGCTGGGATACACTGTACACTTTTTTAAAAGATATGTTACCAGGCTCCAAATGACTGAAAGTGCGTAAATGATGACTGCCAAATAAATAGGGCACTATACTATAAAATTTATTTAAATAAATGTAAAATCTTCCAATGAACATACTACAGCAATAAGATATTCTAGGATGATTAAATTTCTGAATATCTGAAAGCTAGCCTTTCAATATGTGCCAAAACATAAATGATTATGCCTAGGGATATAGGCAATGGATTTGGCTATTTAAAATATGAGTCATTTATAAGAAATTGCTTTATTTTAATATTAAATACTTTATGGGCTTTTAAAAAATGTTTATATCCAAAATTCTAAACATTTTGATTAATTAAAAGAGTTCCAATTAGGTCAAAACATAGCTAATTAATGTTTTACTACTGTAATTTAATTTCCCATGTAACTAGTCAATAAATTCCATATCCAAAATTCTAAACATTTTGATTAATTAAGAGTTCCAATTAGGTCAAAATATAGCTAATTAATGTTTTACTACTGTAATTTAATTTCCCATGTAACTAGTCAATAAATTCCAAGTTTCCTGGGCAACTATTTTTTTACATACTAATGCATTAAAAGGAACTAACATTTAAAGAAGAACTATGTACCTGGTTTTATGCTAAACACTTCACATAACCTATTTCACCTGATCTGTGCAACAACCACATCAAGTATATTCTATTCCCATTTAACTAAAAACACTGAGCCAACTCAGATATCTTAAGAAAGCAACTCAAGATCAAACAGCAAGTACATAGTGGAATATAAGCACAGATCCACCTGACTTCAAGTGGAAAGACTCCCTGCTGTTTTCATAACTACAGATGGGGCAGTCTTGTGAAGACACATGACGTAGATTCGAATCCCATCTCTGAAGCAAATTATGTAATCTTGGAAGAGTCACTTAATTTTTTTGAGCCTCAGTTTCTTCATCTGCTAAATGGAGATAATAACAGTACCTACCTCATAGGTAAGCGCTCAATAAATATTAGCTATTACTATCCAGTCCTATTTTGTTTAGAACAAACATTACACAACGAAAGTACAATACACTTGAGTAAGAGCAAATCTAGCAACCACAACTAGCATTTTTTGATATTTAAGCTTTT
This sequence comes from Galeopterus variegatus, assembly GCF_000696425.1. NCBI lineage: Eukaryota > Metazoa > Chordata > Mammalia > Dermoptera > Cynocephalidae > Galeopterus > Galeopterus variegatus. Next base: position 243,364 of record NW_007729256.1, on the reverse strand, counting down.
AAAATGTTTATCACAATGCCTACATCAACTTAAACTTCATTTCAGCATGAACATTACAGCTATGAGTACAGTGCATTACCTGAGGCTCAATGACACATTCATTATGGATGGACTGGGTGATAGGGTCTTGATTTACCACGATGGAACCCTGAGAGGAATCAGGAGCCATTGTTACATTTGGAAACCCTGCAGAAGGAAAATATGTCATGAAGATTTTGTTTCACTTAATTAAATTGAGCTCGCAAGCTCTACACTGCCATAGGTTTGCATCATTGTATGGAAATCTTAAATAATAATAATAATGAAAATAATAACAACAGCTCACACTTATATAGTATTTACCATATGCCAGGCACTGTTCTAAATGCTTTTACACATATGAACTCATTTTACCCTGACAAAACCCTGTGGGTTTTTGTGTAGTATTATTTTACAGATCAATAAACTGAAACTCAAAGATGTTAAGCAGCTATCCCAGAGTCACACTAATAAATGGATGAGCCAGGATTCAAATCTTAAATTAAAAACTAATGATTTGTTTTTGAGAAATTAAGATAAATAATGAAGTACATATACATAAAAACTAATAATGCTGTATATCTGATAAGAGGCAAAGTTCCTTTTAAAAAGAGACTGAAGTTGCTTTAGGTTGCAAATTAAGTTTTAGTCTAGTTACATACAAATACAAGTATTTTAATTATATGGTAACTTAACAGTAATAAGCTGAAGATTAAGTCACATTTTAAAATTACAAAATCCTGTACTTTACATCATAAAATATTTTAGCATATAATAATAATTTACCTTTCCTTAGATGAATAATTTGTAATAGTTAATATTCTTAGGGAAAAGCAAATAAATTATGATTATAACCATAACAACCCCTTGTATGCTACCCATCCTAGAATACTTATAATATAAATAATCTGATATCTGAGAAAGGACTTTAAATTCTTCCAAATAGTCAGTTGTGGGCTATAGTTAATAAGGAAAAGAAGCTTTTGCTTGAATAGAACACCTTACCTGTGCGCCTTCGAGGAATATCAACAAACAGATCTTTTGCTGAAGCCATCAAATGATCAGACTTCTGCAATACATCCTGCATCTGGTATTGATCAGAAAGAATCTAGACACATGTTGATGACAAATGTTATTATTCATAAAAAAAAAAAATTAACTTTTTAAGTCACAAAGGAAAAGACCGTACAAAGGCAGAGCATAAAAATAACCATAGGCCACACCTTCCTAAAATCCTGCAGTGGCAATATCCTTAAGTACCAGTAGATGGGGCTATTACAATAATGAGTGGCTTTCAAATGCTTGGCTGCAATCCAAAGTAAAGAATACATATTAAATTGTGATGTAGTATACATACACAAATATGTATGTAAAACAAAATAAAAGCTTTACTTAACCTTGCCCCATGAGAACCACTATATTTTCTTTTTAATTTCTACTCTATTTTTTAAATGATAGTTAACAACCCACTAACTTGATTTCACAATCCATTAACAAATTATAATCCGCAGTTTGAAAAAGACAGATTAAAATTGAGCCATAAACTCAGAGGTGTTTCAAACTAAAGTGATTTCATAATCCACTAATGAGTCATGAGCCACAACTTAAAAAATATGACGTAAGATATAAGTTTTAGGGTTAAAGAAAAACTGTGATGCTTCTGTATTTATAGACAAGTTGTTTTTTTTTTAATCTTGGAGAGGTGGGAACTCAAAAAAATACCACTATAATAACGTTTCTGATTATGCACTTTCAACTTAGGACTTTCATAATTACAAGCAAGGCCACAGGCTGGAGTAAAAGCAAGCAGACCAGAGTAAAAGCAAGTCAACTCTATCTACCACCACCAGATGGCATTCTTAAGTTCAAAGGAGTCTCAAATTGAAAACTGCCCAGTTTCCATCACTTACTCAAATCAATAAAATATCTGGTAACAAATGCTCTTACCAGAATTTCTCTATACCATGGGAACAAGTATATATTGTGACCTCAATTATGGTTTCAGGACACAAAGAAAAAAATAACAACAGTCACATTCTTACTTTTTCCCCTTCTATCCCTGCTATAGCCAAACAAGTTGGTTGGCTCAGTTGGTGAGAATAAAGTACTGAATTTGTTCCTTCCACAAAGAGTAAGCTTTGGAATGGTATAAGGTCAGAAGTACATTTGGAGCCAGAAGACTGGGGTTCTAGGCCCAGTCAAGGGATACTAAACAAAACCCAACCTCTTTAAACTTCGTTTCCTATGTATAAACAGAGACACAACCACCTCTCCAATCCCTCAGGAGTGTCATAAGGATGTGGACACATTGAAAACCTGTATAACACTCTAGAGATGTTTGAGAATGTTATTACAACTTAAACTATATTATCCCATGAACAAAATTTCTATACCTGGTTATCTATATTGCACGCACATGCAATTTAAGCTTAGGAAAGAATGTGAATAAATCAGTATAATCTATTATTATACCAGAAAAATTACACAAAACTTATTTCCTAATGGCAGCATTAAGAGTTTACTATTTTATTTTTTAAAAAGCATTGACCTTTTATCAAAAGACGGAGATGAATTTGACAGAAACAGATTGTGGAGGAATAATCTTACTAATCATATTGACACCTGATATTAATTATAATGAGGTCTCAAGTAAAGTCACTGCCCTGCCACTTTCTGCTAGTCTCTGCCCAGGCTCCTTGGGACAGATGGTTTGAGTGGCAAAAGATCACTACATTGGCTTTACTTTGCTTTCTAGATTTATTACTCCTCTCTTAAAACCCATCATCTTGATACACTGATCTCAGCAAGACCATCTCTATATCTTACCTCCCCAGATAGGTTTGCAGTGCATAAACTTAAACTTATAAGCGGTAGTGCACATCTTGGATTTTCAAAGGATCAGTCAAGGTCCCTCCAAAAATAATATCAAAAACTCCTCACCCTAGCCCTTTTGTTCCATGGCAATAGAAACCAGATGAAACTGGGAAGTTACAAAGAGACTTGGGGAGTTATTACACTTTTGGAATTTATGAAATCTTTATGAATGCCTCCCCTTCTCTGAGTTGGATTTGGACCCTAATTTGCTTGATTCCCGTGGCATGGGTATATCATACAGTAAATGAAATCTAAGATTAGGCTAGCCAAAGAGCTGTTCTCTTAATTTATGTTAATCTAGGAGTCCAGCCTTAGGGAAATGGGTCCTGGTAGCTTTAATACATAATAATTAAGCCTATGAGGATAGCCTAAAGAAGCTTCTTCCTTTGGTCCCATCACATCCCTAAACATAGACATTACATATTTAGCAACATTGAAATAAAACATGTATGTATCCTTTGCCTCAGCAACTCTACTTTTAAGAATTTATCCATAAACATACTTAAACACAGACTCAAAAACATACTCAAGGATACTCGTTACATTATTTATAATGGCAAGGTAGAAAACAATCTGTGGGTGGCAGACACTGATAGTTGTCCACCAATATTCTTTCTTCCCATTTCCCCTTTAATAGCAGAACATAGTTTTAGCCAAGAACATAGTTAGATTTCCCAAGCATCTGTGCAAGTGATTGGAATGGCCATATGATGACTTTCTGGCCAGCAAGATATATGCCAGAACTTCAGATTGTACGTAACAGGAGCAGCATGTGCTCTTTCCCACTTCTGCTGGCTGCTATACACTGAAGGAAGCTGCAACAGCCGTTCTGTACTCAGAGACAGAAGCCATGTCATGAAGGACTGCAAAGCCCCCTACCAGCTATCACATACCTATCAACTGTTTCATGAGAGAGAAATAAATTTCTCTTTTGTTTAAACCACTATATTTTGGGGTCTTTTTTTTCCCCAGAAGCTCACACTGTACTCTAATACACAACCTAAGCATCCACCAATAAAGCACTGGATAAGTAAACTGTGGTGTATCTATACACTACCTAGCTACTAAAAAGAAAAGGTAGATTTCCAAGTACTGACGTAGAATAACCTCCGAAATACATTGTTGAAGGTGTATCCCTCTAAGAGCAGAGGTTCTCCACCCCTGCAGCATGTTAAAATTACATAGGAATTGTTTAAAAACACCTAATAGGCACCACACACCAGGTCAACTAAATCAGAATCTCTGGGCATAGGGTCCAGATATAGTTTTTTTAATAAAGCTTCTCAAGCCTGACTGATTCTAATGCACAGTCAGGGTTGAGGACCGCTACAATACAGCCTGAGAAAGTGGCATTACAAAAAGAAGGCAGAGAAACTTCAATTATCCTCTCCCGCCACTCTTCTTTCAACACCTACCACTACCATATCTACTAGCATGAGAAATTCAGGACATGAGCAGGAGCCACAAGACAGTAAGAACAAAAGCTCAGAGTCTGACGCACCCCATAGGGGCTGCCTTTTTTCCTGGACAGATCTGTGTTTTTAGGCCTTTCACTGAGAATTACTGCATAACATTTAAATGTACATAACTTGTCCAAGATCACCAAAAGATACTTATGTGTACAAAAGCATTCTCTCTCAATCCACTTTTCTTTTCTCAAGCTCATCTAAACATTTATTTAAGAGATGTAATTCTTCCTGATGATGTATAAGATTAAGACTTACTTATTCCACTAACAAGCTTAGTAGCCCCCTACCAGCTATCACATACCTATCAACTGTTTCATGAGAGAGAAATAAATTTCTCTTTTGTTTAAACCACTATATTTTGGGGTCTTTTTTTTCCCCAGAAGCTCACACTGTACTCTAATACACAACCTAAGCATCCACCAATAAAGCACTGGATAAGTAAACTGTGGTGTATCTATACACTACCTAGCTACTAAAAAGAAAAGGTAGATTTCCAAGTACTGACATAGAATAACCTCCGAAATACATTGTTGAAGGTGTATCCCTCTAAGAGCAGAGGTTCTCCACCCCTGCAGCATGTTAAAATTACATAGGAATTGTTTAAAAACACCTAATAGGCACCACACACCAGGTCAACTAAATCAGAATCTCTGGGCATAGGGTCCAGATATAGTTTTTTTAATAAAGGCACCACACACCAGGTCAACTAAATCAGAATCTCTGGGCATAGGGTCCAGATATAGTTTTATTTTTTTAATAGAGCTTCTCAAGCCTGACTGATTCTAATGCACAGTCAGGGTTGAGGACCGCTACAATACAGCCTGAGAAAGTGGCATTACAAAAAGAAGGCAGAGAAACTTCAATTATCCTCTCCCGCCACTCTTCTTTCAACACCTACCACTACCATATCTACTAGCATGAGAAATTCAGGACATGAGCAGGAGCCACAAGACAGTAAGAACAAAAGCTCAGAGTCTGACGCACCCCATAGGGGCTGCCTTTTTTCCTGGACAGATCTGTGTTTTTAGGCCTTTCACTGAGAATTACTGCATAACATTTAAATGTACATAACTTGTCCAAGATCACCAAAAGATACTTATGTGTACAAAAGCATTCTCTCTCAATCCACTTTTCTTTTCTCAAGCTCATCTAAACATTTATTTAAGAGATGTAATTCTTCCTGATGATGTATAAGATTAAGACTTACTTATTCCACTAACAAGCTTAGTGAATTCCTCAAAAGATACAGTGTGATTTAAAGCCACCATGAAAGGTCACCCAGACAGCCAAGTGCTATAAGCTTCAACATGAATAAGGAGCAACACTACAGGCAAAGCACTTTCCTTTATAATGATTTCAGTTCAAATAAAAAAAGGATATTTTGCTATAGTTTCCTCTTATTTACCATACTATTTATCCCTACATATGTAATTACATATCCAAACACCCTACATCTGGGAAAAAGTTAAGCCAAAGACAAGTTGCTTACTACCTAGTCGAACAAGCATACAGCATTATTTTTTTTTTGGCAAAGTAAACTGACAACACTGCTGTTGAACTAAGAAAAATAATTATAGCAGCTTATATACATAAGGCACTAATTATGTGCCAAGGACTACGCTAATCACTTTATAAGTATTATATCATTGAAATCTCATAACAATACAATCAGGCAAGTAGTGTTAATCCCATTTTAAAGATGAGAAAATTCAGGCTGAGAAGTTCAATAATTTGTTTATGATCAGACAGTAAGTTGTGGAGCAGAAATTCAAACCTCCCACAAACTAGACTCTAATCGTCACTTTGCTGCTTTTTTTGAAGTCCACATAGAGATCATTGTATAAGGATGCAGTAATTACTAGTCTCTCCGAATCAAATTGAGAAAAAGAACTGTATTTATTGCTTCTTCTCTTTCTAACTCTAAAGACAATGCAATTTTGCATTACCTCCTTCATGATAGACAATCTTCTTTTCTCAAGATTCAAAGCTTCTGATTTCTGCTTCCTCCATTTTCTCTTCAAAGCTTTTTCTTGGAGTTCCCAGTGTACTAATGCTCTATTCTTTGATTTGTGTATTTCATGACGACGTACCTACATAAAATAAAAAATATTTTTAGTTTTTTCTGGTCCAACATATGCGTATTTATATATATTTACAGGTAAAATTTTTATAGTCCTCTAAATTTTCAAAAATGATCTAAAAAAAAGAGAAAGATATAAAACTTATAGACCTAGCTAAAAGAAATACTGAAAATAATTAATTTCTACTTCCTTTGTACAAAATTATCCAATAAACTAGTGTTTTTCAGACCACAGGTTGGGACTCATGTAATGGGTGGTAAAATCAATTAGTGGATCAAAACCGGCATGTTTTCAACTCACACACACAAACTAAACACAACATAAAAGGTGCAAAACCCTCTGAGTCATCTTTGGCAAAGACACAACCATTTCATGATAACCAATCACTACCAAGAACTAATAATACAGTGTTTTTATAGCCTTGTAATGGCTTCATGTGGAAGTGGGTCACTGACGATGCAGAAATCCAGGAAGTGGAGTTCCTGAAACAGAAGAAGAGATGTAAATCACACGTCTTAAGAGTTAGAAGGGAGCAGTTCACTGTGGTAGATGAGAAATAAAGCAGTTATTTGGCTTTAAGAGTAGTATTCAGAACTATGAATATGAACAAAACTCATTTGCCATCTGATAAAATGTACTGATGAGCTTTAAACATGCAAATTAGCAATTAGTCTATTAAGAGACTAATGCAAATATTATGTAAGGATTCTAATGCACGAAAAACAAATGGAGATGACATTTTTGAAACAATTGGGAAAATCTGAATATGAAACAGGTACTAGGTAACACCAAAAAATTAATTTTACTTTTGATGAATGTGACGATGGCACTGTAGTTATGTAAAAAAAAGTCTAGATTTTTTAAAAAGCAAACTGAATATG
>NW_007729256.1:233855-235176 GCF_000696425.1 Galeopterus variegatus | reverse complement strand
AGTAAACGAAGAAAAGTGTGTGATAAATGAAGCAACTGCAGCAAAATTTTAATAACTATTATTCTGGGTGAACAGTATATGGGAGTTCTTTATATTTTTGTCTCCACCTTCACTTGAATTTTAAATGTTTCATAAAGAAATGTTAAGTCAGTTGGCCATCATTATTATCCTCAATAAATATTTAAAGAGTACCTACTAGGATTAAGACTCCTAGGTCTGCACACATGTATAAGATAGGCTCCCTATTTCTCAAAAGCATTAAGAATCTGCCCATGGAGACTGGGCATATCCATATAAAAATAAATGATACGCATTAGATGTCATATACTCAATACTTTATTTAGGTAGTAAATGCAACAATAGTTCAGAGGAGATAACTGTTGGGCAGTTTCAAAAAGCAGGACTTCAAACTTACTACAAAGCTATAGTTATGAAGACTGTGTGGTACTGGCATAAGGAGAGACACATAAATCAATGGAATAAAATTGAGAGTGCAGAATATACCCTCATATCTATAGACAACTGATTTCTCAACAAGAGCGCCAAGATAAAGCAATAGGAAAAAAAACAGTCTTTTCAACAAATGGTGCTTATACAACTGGATACCCACCTGTAAAAATATGAAGTTGTACCTCTACCTCACACCGAATACAAAAATTAACTTAAAATGAATCATAGACCTAAATATAAAAGCTAAAGCTATAAAATTCTTAGGAAAAAACATAGGAGTAAATCTTTGTGAACCTTAGGTTAGGTAACAGCTTCTTAGATATGACACTAAAAATACAAGTGACAAAAAGAAAAATAGATAAATTGGACTTCATCAAAATTTAAAACTTGCGTGCTTAAAGGACATCATCAAGAAAGTGAAAAAACAACTAAGACAATGAAAGAAAATATTTGCAAATCATATATCTGTAAAGGAATTTATATCCAGTATATATAAAGAACTTTTATAACTCAACAATAAAAACCCAAATAATCCAATTTAAAAACGACTAAGGGATTTGAATAGACATTTCTCCAAAGTAGATACTACAAATGGCCAATAAGCACATTAAAAGATGCTCAACATCTTTTGTCGTTAGGGAAATGCAAATCAAAACCACAATGAGATATCACTTTACATCCACTGGGAAAACTAAAATTTAAAAGGTGACAATAATGATGACATGGAGAAATCAGAAGCCTCATACACGCTGATGGGAATGTAAATGATGCAGTCACTTTAGAAAACAGTTTGGCAGTTATTCAGAAAATATGAAGATACCATATGACCCAGCAATTCTATTCCTAGGTATACATACAAAAGGACTGACAA
>NW_007729256.1:212352-233772 GCF_000696425.1 Galeopterus variegatus | reverse complement strand
ATGAAGATACCATATGACCCAGCAATTCTATTCCTAGGTATACATACAAAAGGACTGACAATGTATGTTCACACAAAAATGTCGAGAGCCGTCCTACTATAAGGAACAGCATGGGAGCCTGAGGAGTGATACCCCTTGTTCTGCAGGCTACAAGGGGGTCCTGTGTGTGTGGCACAGGTCCCGCGTGTGACACAGCTCCATAGAATTTCTTGTTTGTTCACCTTTGGTTACTTGACAAGGCCTCCCAGAATTAAACAGCCTAACCTTTTGGCTTAGTATGGCTTTGGGAAATTCCCTGGAATAAATAAATTTTGATGTAAAGTACATCAAAATTAACTGGTTTATTTAAAGGGCATTGTCAGTACTAAAGGTGTTTTTGATGCATGTTCCCGGTATGGGTTGGCTCGATTTAATTTTGTTATTGATCCTTCCTGTTAGTGATATGTGCATGGACCCACTGTGGCTGTAGTCATGCTTTTGTACGTGTGGAATGAAGTTATTATGTTGGATTTCTATCCACATTCCCCAGGAAGGTGGTGGGTCCGAGTGCAGTGGTGTTTACAATTATTTGATCATTAACCAGTTACAGATTTCTTTGTCTTCCCCATTCCCACAGTTTCACTTGACTTACCAAGAACATGTTGTTTCCCTAGTAATGATAAGAATGATATAGTGTGTTTTTGTTAGTTTGAGTAGGATCATTTAATTTTTTACTTTGTTCCTTGTGCTGTTCCCAGAGTTTATTGGCAGGGAAATAAAAGGTTTCGTTATAAGATAAATAAATTAGATAGTAGAGAAACACAAAACAAATTTTGATATTAATAGGTTTTGTTTAAATCAGTTTGTGACACAAAATTTGTAACAGTAACATAGAAATTTAATAAGATTTATAGTTAAAGTTTATTATAATGTTCATGTTATAAACATTGTAATTTTGATTATAAATTAAAATAATCAATAGAGTATAAGCAATATTAAATTGTTAACCATAACTAATCAATGTTATTAAAATTAAGAATAGTAAGTATAAGTAAGATTTAAAAAGGGTTAAATTGTAAATAAGAAGTTTAAGGTTGATGATTCAGACCAAAAGTCTGATGTTTTAAAGCCAAGCGTGTTGCTATTGTATAGTTTCCTGGCCACAAGCCACAGGGTTTGGGGTGAACTACTGATGCATGAGTGGGTGTTTTTATCATAGCATGAGTGCTTTGGAACATTTTGATTTTTCTTTTCCTATAGAGATGAAATAAAAAATGTTTTGATTAAAAGATAAATCATCATGTAAAAGGTTAAGTAAAAAATATAAATAAAGCAAAATTCTTGTGGTTGGTGTCCACACTTGCACTAGACATCTGTGGTCCGTCTCTTCCTTTTCACCGAATCCACACCACCTATTCAGGTCCAACGAATCCTGCAGAGCTGGTCTCCAACACAAAAATGTGTACATGAATGTTCACAGCAGCATTATTAATAATAGTCAAAAAGTGGAAACAACCCAAATGTCCACCAACTGACAAATGGATAAAATATGGTATATCCATACAATGAAATATTACTCAGCAATAATAAGGAATGAAGTACTGATACATGCCACAACATGGATGAACCTTGAAAACATTATACTAAGAGAAAGAAACTAAATACAAAAGGCACATATTTTGTTTCCTTTATATGAAATGTCCAGGACAGGCAAATCCATGAAGACATACAGTAGATTAATAATTGCCACAGACTGGGAGGAGGTGGGCATAGGGAGTGACTGTTAATGGGTATAGGCTTTCTTCTGGGGGTGATGAAAATGTTCTAAAATTAGATAGGGATGATGGCTGTACAACTATGTGAATATACGAAAAACCACTGAATTGTACAATTTAAAATAGAGTGTTAATTACATCTCAATAAAGCTGTTTTTTTCAAAAAAGCCTATAATGGAAACTTTAAAAAAAAAAAGGACTTGAAGTAGGATTAGGAAGCAAAGTAAGAGTTGGACAGGTAGGGAAGAATGTAGGGAAACCGTCCCAATTAAAGAAAATAAAATGAATTGGAACTCAGATGTGGAAATATACATGGCATGTTCAAGGGTAAATTACTACACTAACTAGACCAATATGTTTGTATAGGGAAGTCATAACAAATAATGCCGGAAATATTTATAGATAGGAAAAGACATATAGAGGTGTTCAGGGCAATACTAGACTACAGAGATTTGAATTGTAAACCCAACCTATCTAATGAAATTCTAATACATACTACTTGATACTTCTAGGTAAAATCAGGAAGTACAGAAGATATGCTTTTTGATTTTATATAGACACAAGCCAAGATTAAACATAACTGCACAACTTCCAGGAAGTGCATATGGTTCTTATTCTGAAGGTTAGAAATCAAATACCAAGTAACACATTGAATAAATTACTTAACTTTTGATAGTTAACTTACCAGATCTTCAGGAGTTGCCCGATGAACTGTTAGATCATTCACAGTACTCTGCAAAAAAAGATGACTTTTCTTTAAAAAAAAAAAAGTTTTTTAAATAAAATATTAGCATTTACTGGATTTTAGTGGCTAAAAATGGATTGAAAATCCTGGGACAGATCTTCAGGAGTTGCCCGATGAACTGTTAGATCATTCACAGTACTCTGCAAAAAAAGATGGCTTTTCTTTAAAAAAAAAAAAGTTTTTTAAATAAAATATTAGCATTTACTGGATTTTAGTGGCTAAAAATGGATTGAAAATCCTGGGACCAAAAATTCTTCCTTTCTAGAAACCAGTATTCTCAATTTAAACATTAACACAGATTACTTTTAGGTGTCTTGTAGAAAATAACAGACTGTGTTTAGGTGTCATACAGAAAATAAGCACTGAATTCACCAAGCAGGCATACATTATATTAAAACAATGAATAAAAGAGGGTAGTATATGAGGATAGTATAAAAAGTTCATTGTAAGATTTGTTTAATTTTCAAATCCATTTTCCCATGAACTTTTTAAAGTACTCTCATATATACAACACAAGTAAGTTTAACTAAAGTTTTAGTTTTCAAACTGTATTCCATGGAATCTCAGGATTCCAGAAGGCAAAAGATTCCTAAGAGAAAGTGTGATCAAGAAGTTCAATTTGTGTCCACAAATACCTTAAGCATACAACCTATTACAATGAGAGATGAAGCTTGAAGGCATTGCATAATTTCATAAAATGTGAAAACAGTCACTTAAGTAAAAAGGCACTAAACCAACATGGCAGGGCTACTATACTGCACAACTCCAGGAGGTACCATTAACATCCCAGTGCATGTAAATAGCATCCCTTGGAGTTGTGTGATGGATAGCCTGCATAGCTTTAAGTAGCAGCCCTGCAACTTGGCCCTTTCCAAAATGACTTTAGCCATTTTGCTACAGATTTGGTAAGGCAGGAAATAAAGCAAGTTAAGAGTTCTACTTCTAAGTGATAAGAAATACAAAGAGAATTGAATCAAAATAGTTTCTGACATATTCAAAGACTAAACATTTGGCCATGGTTTCTATTTAGCTCAAGACTTTTCCATACAAAAACTTATTCCCTTCACATTGATTTAGAAAGGTACAAAGTACAACTATAAGAATTGTTTTTAATAATCATAACAAAATTCAGGCATACAAATAAGTGATATGCTTGGAACTAGTTCTGGTGGGAGAAAATATAATAATTTCATCAATACTACTATTGCTTAAAACTATTTTCTTCTGAAATTGCCTTTAAATCTAATTTACAAGCCATTTCAGAAAATGTCTCACTATTTTCATCAAAACGATATTAACAATTTGGTCTCTCCTTCACTTACCACTTACTACAACTGACTATGGCTATTTTCCAAGTTTAGTCTACCTTCAGAAAACAAAGATATAGGGGCTGACCATTTAGCTCGGTTGGTTAGACAGTGGTTCTGATAACATCAAGGTCCAGGGTTTGATCCCTATTACCAGCCAGTTGCCAAAATAAAAGATTTTCCCACTGCTGGAGATATTAAAAAGCAAGTGAGGAAGATTCTTAATGAAACTTCAAATGATGGGTTTCAGCTAAGTTTTGAGCAATAGCAGCATATCAGAATAAATACTGAACTTCCCAAAGTAACCACGCTGAAAGGGAAAATACTTATGTTATAAGGTACTTTTTTTTCCTTTTAATCAGTTTCACCACTACCTAGTCACACCCTTTAAATATTTTATAGCCAATCAGATGGCAACAAAACAATCTAAACATAGAGAACTTCCCCTGCCCTAAGTCCAAAGGCTGTCAATTTGCCCAGGAAATCTGGCTAAGGTAGCTGGCTGCAACACAGAAGGCTCCAAGTCCAAAAAATCCCTGTGATCCAAACTAGTCCCCAACCAGTTACTCTGCACAGCAGAAAGTAAAGGCACCTGAAGTCTTATGGTCCAAACCAAAGAACAAGACTGCAAAAGATATAAATCAGGTGATATTCAGGTTAGGAGCCAGTACTTGAGACTTGTCTTATGTCATAAAAGAACCTTTGTACTGAAATTGACCAGTCTCAGGAGGTAAGCAACAAGTCAAGGGGTAAGAGAGCAAGGATCACCTAGTTTTTCAGCCAAAACTGCCACTCACATGATGATAGTATCACTAGCTGCTATAGGCAAATCTAAAAAAAGTACCAAAAAAATTCAGACTTCACTGACACAGGTTAGCTAGAGTTGCCTTAATGCAATGAGTTCTCAAAGTAAGTGTGAGGAGACTTTTTAAAAGATATGCTCCCCCACCCCCTTAAGATTCCAATACTTCAAGGGAGCTGGAGGTTACAGCCTAAAAATGGATATTCTAAAAAACTCCCCAAAGGATTCTCCTCTTCCCTACAAGACTTAGGATATAACATGCCCAGAAGCCCATTCCACCCTATTACATGCTAAGCCCCATCCAGAACCTCATCCTGAGTGACTAGGTTCATGTCATCATGTCTATTCCTCCTGAGTAAAGCTATATTGTTTACTATCCCACCTAGACTTACATCCCATTCTTGCTTCACTGAAGTTTTCTTCTTCTTTACTTTTAGTGCTTTTCTTCCACCTCCCCAGGGACCGCAACGGTTCACTCTGACAAATGACATCTAGGAGTAATAATCATATTAAATTTTTAAAATATAAGAAAATGTAATAAGTAAACATAGACAAGAAAAAGACATCTAGGAAAAACAAAATGAATCTTGGAACATCAGAAGAAAAATTTAAGCATGATGAAACAAAAGGCTATCAAAATACTTGATTCTCTCATTTTGCAAATAATAGAAAGTTACTGATAACCATAATAAGTCTCAAGTCAGTAACTTAAATATATCTGCTTAATAAAGAACTCTAGGAATGCAGAAATTATTACTAAATGTTTAAAGCGGAGAACTAGGACAGGAGTCATAAGCTGTGTCATTAGTTACACAGTAGAGAAAATGCCAGTCACATGCTAACGATATGAATGCAAGGTGCAGGGAAGGGAAGGCAGAAGAGAGTTGAAGTCTTTTTTCAGCACTCTTATGCTCAGAATCACTACCAGTTATAGATGTGCTTCCATAAAATAAATGTAGCTACACTTTAGAAAGCATTACCTATATTCCCATAAATGTGAATTTCTGTCTAGTGTTATTTTCTTTCAAACGAAAAAACTTCTTTAAGATTGCTTGTGGTTCATGTATGCTGACAATAGATTCTCTCAGTGTTCATTTATTTTTTCCCCCATTTTTATTTTATTTTATTAATTAAAATTTTTTTTTATTTTACTTTATCAATATACAATGTAGTTGATTTTCGTGTCCCTTTACCAATGCCTCCTTCCCCCCCCATTCCCTGCTCCCCCTCCATCAACATCATATCTGTTCACTTGTTTTAACAAGTTCAAGGAATTGTGATTGCTGTGTCTTCTTCCCTCCCTCACCATTTATTTGTTTGTATATTTAATTATTTATTAATTTTTAGCTTCCACAAATAAGTGAGAACATGCAGTATTTCTCTTTCTGTGCCTGGCTTACTTCACTTAATATAATTTTCTCTAAGTCCATCCATGTTGCTGTGAATGGTAGTATTTCAGGTTTTTTTTATAGCAGAGCAGTATTCCATCGTGTAGATAAACATACATATGACTTTTAAAACTAACACATGTACATGACTCCTATTCCAGAACTTCTTTACCTTCCTAAATAATTACAAAACTTTCTAGCTGACCCCTTTACTCCCAATTAGCCTAAAACAAGTGTTTCTCGAGAGCCAGTTTTAAGCTCGTTACACATATTATCTTTGTTAATCTTCACAATAATCTCATGAGGTACTTACTATTTATTACTCATTTTACAGATGACAAAACTATGGGATAAAGAATTAACTAACTGTGAATGTCACAAAGTTAGTAAGTAGCAGAGCCACAAATACCATTTAAAAAGATATGGAAGAGAATAGACCTAAAAGTATAAAACAAACCCTTACATTTATGGTCAGTTTATTTTCAACAAGGATGCCAAGACAATCAACGGGGAAGAATAATCTTTTCAACAGGTGATGAAGGCACAACTGGATATTCATATGAAAAAGAATGAAGTGGGACCCCTACCTCATACTATAAAAAATCACTTAAAATGAATCAGAGATTTAAACGTAAGAGCTAAAACTACAAAACTCTTAGAAGAAAACATAACAGTAAATCTTCAAGAGTTTAACTCAAGGATTTAGCAATGGTTTCTTAGATATGGCACCAAAAACACGTGCAAAGAAAAAATACATTGGACTTCAACGGAATCAAATATTTTTGTGCTTCAATGGCACAATCAAAAAAGCAAAAAGAGGGCCGAGCCCATGGCGCACTCAGGAGAGTGCGACGCTGGGAGTGCAGTAGCGTAATCTTCAAGAGTTTAACTCAAGGATTTAGCAATGGTTTCTTAGATATGGCACCAAAAACACGTGCAAAGAAAAAATACATTGGACTTCAACGGAATCAAATATTTTTGTGCTTCAATGGCACAATCAAAAAAGCAAAAAGAGGGCCGAGCCCATGGCGCACTCAGGAGAGTGCGACGCTGGGAGTGCAGTAGCGTTCCCGCCGCGGGTTCGGATCCTATATAGGGATGACCGGTGTGCTCACAGCGCTCACTGGCTGAGCGCGGTGCGGCCGGTCTCAAAAAGGACAAAAAAAAAAGACAACCAACAGAATGAGAGAAAAATATTTGCAGATCACATATCTGATAAAGGACTTGTAGCTGGACTATATAAGGAATTCTTACAATAAAAAACAAAATTAAAAATGGGCATAGGACTCAAATAGATATTTTTCCAAGGAAGATACTACAGACAGCCAATAAGCATATAAAAAGATGCTCAACATAATTAGTCATTAGGGAAATGCCCATCAAAACCACAATGAGATACCATCTCACACCCACTAGGATGACTATAATAAAAAAGATGAACAACAACAAGCATTGATGAATGTGGAGAAACTGTTGTCTTCATACATTTCTGAAGGGAATGCAAAATGGTATAGATACTTTGAAAAAGTTTGGCAGTTCCTCAAAAACTTGAAGTTTTTTTAATGACCCAGCAATTCCAGTCCCAAGAGAATTGAAAACATATGTCCACATAAAAACTTGTACATGAATGTTCATAGCAGCATTATTTTTAATAGACAAAAAGTGGAAACATCCCAAATGTTCACCAATTAATAAATGTATAAATAAAATGTGGTAAATAATCCATACAATGGAATATCACTTGGCAATAATAAGGAATGAAGTACTGACATGTTATAACATGGATGAACCTTGAAAATATTATGTTAAGAAAAGTTTGTAAACAAAGGCCACATATTGTCTCATATCGTTTATACGATACATCCAGAATAGGCAAATCTATAGAGACATAAAGTAGATTAGTGGCTGCCAGCATCTGGAGGGAAGAGGGAATAGAGAGTGACTACAAATTGGTAAAGGGTTTCTTTTTGGGGTGATGAAAATGTTCTGGAATTAAATAGTGATAATAGTTACACAATTCTGTGAATATGCTAAAAACCTCCAATTGTATATTTTATAGGGTAAATTTTATGGTATATGAATTATTTCTAAATAAAGCCATTATAAAAAAAAAGACATGGAAAAAATATAGTACTTGTTCAAAGAAAGGAATCTAATGTATTTTAACCACTTAAATATTTAACTACTTAGATTTCCAATTTACTCTGCAGAAACAAAGCGGAATCATAAAATGTCAGTAAATCTATATGACAAATTACACATCCATTAAAATTATATTATGAGGAATATTTAATAACAGGAAAATACATAAAAAGTTAAATGTAAAAAGTAGAATACAGAGCTGCATGTATAGTGTATCCTTAATGATATTAATACATATGTATTATTAATAAAGCACTTATCTGTGCTAAGAGCTTCACATTTAATCCCACAACCCAATGAGGCATGTACTGTCTTGAGAGATAGTATAGCATAGTGGTTAAGAGTACAGTCTGGAATCAGACTGTGGGTTCATATCCCATCTTTGCCACTAACTAACCCCTGTCTAGCACATACTAAGTCCATTTAAGTGTTGATGATGTGTCAGCAACAACTATTAACTCCTTTCCAAAATTGGAAAAATGAGGCTTAGAGAGTAAGTATATTGCTCAAAGTCATACAAATAATAATGAGCAGAGCAGGGAGCTGACACTCAGCTAGAAAACTTTGCTAGAACTGGTTTATCCTCTGCTTGGTTCTATACTTTCCAAACTTTCTACAATGAATCTGTTACTCTTTTAAATAGGAAAAAAAATTATTTCAAGTTATAATATTTAAAATATTATACATAGAGGCTAAAATTCCACCAGACTCAATTCTAAAAAGCAAATCTAAAGTATGCAAAGGCTTATGAGTCGTCAAAAACAACTGTCAAAGACTTGTTTTCTTTCATAGGTGAGATTCTCAATACAATAATACCAAAAACTTAGGAAAAGAAGCTTTTTTTATCATAGCTATTTAGACACTAATGGTGACTATTGATAGTAAATACAATGTAGACAAACAGAAAAGCTTTTTTTAAGCAGAGATATGGAAATTAATATAAATTATTTGATGACCAAATGCCAGAGTATTATTTGTGTATGTAAACAGTTATCGATTTTAATATAAGAAAATGTTACATCCAATGAAGCTACAATCACCTGACAAACACAAACAGTGGTAAAATGAAGGTATGCATCTGCTGCCATTTTTTCACTTCAATTTAGCTTAGTAAGTTGGCTATGGTCACACTAAAATGACCACCAATTGAGTCATGCCCTTGCTTGTATAAACCCCTTCCCTTAAGTTTCAGCAGGACCCATGACTTGTTTTAACTGATAAAACAAGACACATGTGAGGAGAGATGTCATTCCTGTGCTTACATTACGTTATATAAGACTGTCTTACAAGACTGCAGCCAAAGACACTCTCCTGCTGGCCTTGAAGAAGCAAACTACCATGTCAAGACTGCCTGTGGAAAAGGGCAGTGGCAAGGAAGTCAAGGAACTGCAGCAGCCTCTAAGACCTAAGGGTAGCCTTCAGTAAGAAGCAGGGGGGCATTGAGGCTCTGTCATACAATCACAAAGAAATAAATTCACCAATAACCTGAATGAGCCTGGAAGTAGATTTTTAACAAGTTGAGTCTCCAGATGAGAATGCAGACCGGCTGACACCTTCAGTACAGCTTTATGAGACTCTAAACAGAAAACCCCGCTAAGCCATGCCCAAACTCACAACCCACGAAATTATGAGATGAGAAATGTGTAATTGTTTTAAGCCACTAAATTTGTGGTAATTTATTACATAGGAAACCAGCAGACCGGCCAACTTAAAACTGCAGCCTGTGTATGGCAAGATCACAAAGGTGTAACTACAGTGCTATCCCATCTCAGGCCTTCCCTTGACCACCAAACTTCATATAGAGATATATTTAAGCACCTCTATTAACTAACCCTTACTTACAACTCAAACTTTTGAAACACAGGAACTCTGACCTCACTGTTGCACTGAAAAGTGTTCTCTAGAACATGAATAATGACAACCATATTTTTCTTAACCAAGGATCAGACTTTGTGATTTAACAAAGGAATTTTATGCCACTTATGGAAACCAGAGATTATAGAGGTGCTACAGTTTACTGTTAAAATGAGACTGGAGATAATCTGATGGTTTACAGTGCAAAGAAATAAAATAATAAAATTACCACGGTCCGGAAAATCTAGGCCTATTTGGAGAAATCTAAAATACTAATAGCTTTCTAATTGCTAAAATTATTCGTCCCTTATATCTCAGGCCCTTTCCAGTTTGGCAGGCTCCCACTCCTAGAAGCCCTTTCCTCCCATGGCTTCCGTAACACTTTCTCCTCATTTTTCTCCTATTCTTTTCTTCACAGGCTCTGTTGTCCCCTTCCCATGTACAACTTAATCAAGGACCTCCACCCAGTTCTATCCCAGTCCTCTTGTCTTTCTACTAGATACCTCTCCTATCATCCATCCAATAATTTTTGGGGGAGTCTACCACATGCCAGACACTGGCTGGACATTGGAGACACAGATTCTATCCCAGTCCTCTTGTCTTTCTACTAGATACCTCTCCTATCATCCATCCAATAATTTTTTGGGGAGTCTACCACATGCCAGACACTGGCTGGACATTGGAGACACAGAAGTAAACAAATCTAATATGGTGCCAGCTCTCATGGAGCTTACTTTCTAGATCACTAAGGAGGAGCACACATCCTCCCTCAGTGATCTCACCCACTCCCTTGAGCAAAGCTGTGAATGCACTGGGTACACAAACACACTGCAAAAATGAATCCCAAATTACTGATTCACACCTTTCCTCAAAACACCAAATGTTCATTTCTAACTGCCCACTGTGCACAACTCCCAAATTTCTCAAATATAGTACATCAAAATACAACTCATCATCTACACACCCCAATCCTCTAGTTCATGATATATAATTGGCTGACTCAGTAAATGTCTGCTGAATTAAGCTGAACTTACAGAATTACCATCCTTCTAGTTTCTCCAGTTTTAAACCCTTAGCATCACCTTCTGTTCCCTCTTACCTCTTAGTCTAGTACATACTAGAACCTATTAATTCTTTCCCTAAAATATTTCTCCTATCTGTCCATACTTCTCCATCTTTACTAGGAATATTTTTTCCCACGCTTTCTTTATTTCTCCTGATTGGTCTCCCTTTCGCTCATTCACTCACTCACTTCATCGTCCATCCATTCATTCAACAAATATTTTGGAAGTACCTGCTAAGAGCTAGGCACCAGATATAGCAAGAAAGTAAAAGAGTCTATGCCTTCACAAAGTTTAGAGTTTATAAAAGGATCACAATTAAACACGTAATTACAATAAAAGGGCAACATGGGAAGTAAATTCTGTATGCCGTGGAAGTAACTAAATTACACAGTAAGAAAGGGCCACCTTCTCTCTAATTCCCCTAATGTGTAAGGTGAAAGTTAAAGTACGAACAAAAGTTAGAACTGGGAGGAAGAATGTTCCAAGCTGGAGAAAAAGCATTTACAAAGAGTTGGAGAAGTTCAGTTTGAGTAACAAAGATTTGAGAGTGTGAGCAGCTAAGTAAGAGGCTGGAAAGAAAGGCAGAGAGAGCGCAACGGCCTCGTGAGCCACAGCAATTTGAACACTATCCTAAAGACCATAAGAAGCCACTCAAGAATTTTAAGTAGGGAGAGTTATGACGGGATTTAAAAATCCACTCTGACTAGTGTGGGAAACTTATCAAAGGGAAACAAGAACTCTTTCCAAACCTTGCCCCTTCAAACAATCGTACCCAGACATATGGATAATGTACAGACCTCAACTCTTTAGTTCCTTCCTCAAAAGATTTTAATGGCTCCCTATAGAGAGGAATCCAACTCAGGTTGGCCTTCAGATCCTCTCCCCTCTGCGGCCCGGCTGACCTTTCTTCCCAGTCTTTTCTCCTGTCACATCTCCCACACATTCTAAAACCAAGTTCTCGCCTTCACATATAGTTCCAACCACTCTTTTCCCTCTGCTTGGAACAAGCTTCAGACTCGCACTCCCTTCTCTACCGGGTTAACTCCCACTCACTCCTCAAAACTCTTTCAAGTGTCCCCTTGTAAGCTGAAAAAATACTCTTTAAAAACATCCGTAATAACTTCGTATAGCATACATTATACGAAGTTATACGACAAAACTTCAGGATCCAAAACTGCCGAGCGCGCCACAGGTTAACGCAGCCAGCGGCTTCCGGGCTGTTGCTTGGTTACTAGAGCCCCGCCCAGCGCGCTTGCGTACATCCGGCGAGCCCAGTGCGCCAGCGCCTTCCAAAACCAGGTTCGGGGCCTGGGGATAGGGCTTTGTTGTGTCTTGTTTTATTCACCTGCTCTCTACAGGGTTCTGGGGAAGTATTGGAAAGGATACACGTGTAGCATTAGCCAGTACCTCGAGAATTCTCCAAAAGAAAGATGTTGCTCTCCACACCAGGCTTCACATATAACAAAAATGTTTATTACCACCTACTGATGTGCCAGAAACTATACCAGGTTCAAATGGGGACTAAAAACAGACAAGGTCCCTGCCCTCAGGAAGCTTACAGCATAATCACAGACAGCCGTCAACAACAGGAACCTAAAATCAAAACTGTGACAAGTGCTAATGTTACCATACATTTGATCAAAAGTCAAATGTTGGTGAAAACGGAAGTCAGCTTTTATTCAGGATCTGAGGAGAGATGTTAGATTTACCATCTCTCTGGTAAACCTGAAGAATGGCCAGACTAAAGCCATCTCAAAGACTCGGATTTACTGAGGGGTTTTTAAAGAGGGGGCCAAAAGAATGGAACATGGGAAATGAAAAGTAGGAGGGAGGGAAATGTGAGCAGCTGGGACTCCATGCAAGGAGTCAGGTGCAAGGCCTCACCAAGACTCCATCTGGTTTCTGCTCCCATCTTTCCTGTTATCTCAGGGTCTGGATAGTACATGCTTCCTGGCAAGTCTCTAGCTTCAGGCTGGCTGGAAAACAACTTTACATTCAGGTAAATAATGTCATCTTGCCCTATAACCAAGGTTCAAAATATCAAATAACCATGGGAAAAGAGGGAACTCAGAGAAATGTATGCCAAGGAAAAAACTGTCTTTTTAAAATTTGTCTGTAGCCCATGCGGTTTTAGGTCCCAACATGGCTTCAGTCCTGCTCACTCCAACACTGAGAAGGAAGCACACTGACTAGATATTAAGCTGATTATTACAAAAATATTTGCATTACTCAAGAAAGCAGAGATACAAGATGAGAAGCCCACCAGGGAAGGAAAGAACATTTCTGCAGAGGGAGCTGCATGTGCAAAAGCATGTGGCAAATGTAAGGGATGGGGGAAAGTCCAGTGTGTTTGGAGGTTAGAGAAAGTGGGAACTTGATGAGAGGCTGCCCTAATAGGCTGGAGCCAGGACAAGCAAAGCTTTGTAGGCTCTGATAAGGACTTTTCAAAGCATTCCATTCAAAAACAGAGCTAATTTGCTCCAGTAATACAACTTCCTTTAACTCCTGGTATTCTACTGTTAAGACACAGCCATACGTGGATCAGCAAATTCATATTCAACACCTTCTAGATTCAAGGAACTGCGTTCTAAAAGTTTCCACTCTGATTGAGGAAGTTTGATATAGGTATATTTAGTGGTCAATCAATATAATCATCCACTTGTTACATCTTCAATTCCCTGTCCCACTCTGAGTTGCTGTAATCACTTGGCAAAACTCTGGTACTGGCCATTCCAACTTTCTACTTACTAAGTTCTTGGACTCTTACAGCTGGACCTGGTAGAGAAAAAAACACCCAACCATGCTGACTTTAAATTTATTATTGCTAATTTTAAATGGGCCCTTAAAGATGCTTGAACATCTTATTAAATGTCCCTGCTTCATTGATTCTGATATCCTCCTAGATGACAGTTTTATACCTTCTCTCATACCCACCATCTCTTCCCCTATGCTGTCTCAACCAATGACCTTGCTTTCTACTTCATTGATAACACTGAGTTAATCAGAAGAGAACATCCGTAAGCTCCCATCACTACTTCAGTCTTTCTATCAGCATCTTTACCCACAGACCTGTCCTAAGGAGCCCAATGAAATCTGAGCACAAGAAGCCTGAAGAAAACTACATAAAGGTATATCATAATCAAACTGCTCAGAACCAGTGATGAAGAAGAAAATCTTAAAAGCAGCCAGAGAAAAAGACATGTTATATATAGAGGAACAAAAATAAAGGTAACATCAGTTTCTCACTAGAAACAAAGCAAGCAAGAAGACAGTAGAACAACAGCTTGTATGTATTGAAAGAAGAAACTGACAACCTACAATTCTATAGGAAAAATATCTCTTTAAAATGAGGATATTTTTCATACATATAGAAACTGATAGAATTTATCAACAGTAGACCCTCATTATGAGAAATATTAAAGGAGGTGCTTCAAGCAGAAGGAAAATGATACCAGATGGAAATCTGGGTCTACACAAAGGAAAAACATTGGAAATGATAATTACTGGGGTAAATATATAAGATCATTTTTCTTATTATTTAAATCTCTTTAAAAAGATAATCGACTATTTAAAATATAGTAAAACATATTGTGAGATTTATAACATATGTAAAAGTAAAATGCATGGCAACAATATTATAAAGAGAAAAGAAATGGAAGTATGCTATTGTAAGATTCCTATGCTATTCCCAATATAACACTTCAAATGCTATATCACTTGAAGGTAGACTGTAATAAGCTGAAGATGTATACCATAAACCCTAAAGCCACTAAAATGATAAAAAAAAAAAATTAAAGGAAAAAAGCTTACAAAAGAGATGTAAGGGATATTTTATAATGGCCTTTTAACTCAGTCCACAGATTACCTTTTGTGGGGTTAATTAGTATCATAACCTTGGTTAAGGCCACTTATTTGACAAAATGATCTTCTGGAACATTTCTTTTAACTTCCATATTATCTCTTTTAGCATGGGCCTCAATGTTTGTAATAAGCATCTCACTAGGTAGTAGAAGTGTATTTAAAAATTCCTTAACTTATTGTCTATTTCTGATGGGGGCTCCACAGAGGGAAGAAAACTTTAGCTTCCAAAGCATCATTTACTACTCCAGAAATATACCTTCTGATACATGTTTACTCTCTGGTCTTTGGCTAGTTGACAAGCTCTAATAAGTGTGATAAATTCTGCCATCTGGACTGATTTTACCTCAGGTAGAGGATTGTCTTTTCTTTTCTTTTTTTTTTTTTTCCTTTTTTCGTGACCGGCAACGGATTGCAACCCTCAGTGTCAGCCCGTACCAGACCGGGATCGGCAACGGGATCGCAACCCTCGGTGTTGTGCCTGCACCTCGNGTAAACAAATCTAATATGGTGCCAGCTCTCATGGAGCTTACTTTCTAGATCACTAAGGAGGAGCACACATCCTCCCTCAGTGATCTCACCCACTCCCTTGAGCAAAGCTGTGAATGCACTGGGTACACAAACACACTGCAAAAATGAATCCCAAATTACTGATTCACACCTTTCCTCAAAACACCAAATGTTCATTTCTAACTGCCCACTGTGCACAACTCCCAAATTTCTCAAATATAGTACATCAAAATACAACTCATCATCTACACACCCCAATCCTCTAGTTCATGATATATAATTGGCTGACTCAGTAAATGTCTGCTGAATTAAGCTGAACTTACAGAATTACCATCCTTCTAGTTTCTCCAGTTTTAAACCCTTAGCATCACCTTCTGTTCCCTCTTACCTCTTAGTCTAGTACATACTAGAACCTATTAATTCTTTCCCTAAAATATTTCTCCTATCTGTCCATACTTCTCCATCTTTACTAGGAATATTTTTTCCCACGCTTTCTTTATTTCTCCTGATTGGTCTCCCTTTCGCTCATTCACTCACTCACTTCATCGTCCATCCATTCATTCAACAAATATTTTGGAAGTACCTGCTAAGAGCTAGGCACCAGATATAGCAAGAAAGTAAAAGAGTCTATGCCTTCACAAAGTTTAGAGTTTATAAAAGGATCACAATTAAACACGTAATTACAATAAAAGGGCAACATGGGAAGTAAATTCTGTATGCCGTGGAAGTAACTAAATTACACAGTAAGAAAGGGCCACCTTCTCTCTAATTCCCCTAATGTGTAAGGTGAAAGTTAAAGTACGAACAAAAGTTAGAACTGGGAGGAAGAATGTTCCAAGCTGGAGAAAAAGCATTTACAAAGAGTTGGAGAAGTTCAGTTTGAGTAACAAAGATTTGAGAGTGTGAGCAGCTAAGTAAGAGGCTGGAAAGAAAGGCAGAGAGAGCGCAACGGCCTCGTGAGCCACAGCAATTTGAACACTATCCTAAAGACCATAAGAAGCCACTCAAGAATTTTAAGTAGGGAGAGTTATGACGGGATTTAAAAATCCACTCTGACTAGTGTGGGAAACTTATCAAAGGGAAACAAGAACTCTTTCCAAACCTTGCCCCTTCAAACAATCGTACCCAGACATATGGATAATGTACAGACCTCAACTCTTTAGTTCCTTCCTCAAAAGATTTTAATGGCTCCCTATAGAGAGGAATCCAACTCAGGTTGGCCTTCAGATCCTCTCCCCTCTGCGGCCCGGCTGACCTTTCTTCCCAGTCTTTTCTCCTGTCACATCTCCCACACATTCTACAACCAAGTTCTCGCCTTCACATATAGTTCCAACCACTCTTTTCCCTCTGCTTGGAACAAGCTTCAGACTCGCACTCCCTTCTCTACCGGGTTAACTCCCACTCACTCCTCAAAACTCTTTCAAGTGTCCCCTTGTAAGAAACCTCTTCCTGACAACAACCGATTTAAATGACCTTCCCAGTCCCCACGTACCCTGGGTAGTTTGTCTCCCTTCTGCTTGACAGTAAACCCCTTGAAAGCTACCATCGGGTACCCCCAATTTCTAGCACTGTACAAAGGGGCCCGAAAGCGGTGCGCACGCGCACTCTCGGGGTGCTCCTAGAGCGAGCGCGCTAGAGGCAAACATACCCAGACACGCATCCTGACACCCACATACACTCTCAAAGCACTCAGCGCCGCGGCACAGGGGCCTGGATCCCCAGGGAACAGAGACACCACCACTGTTCTCCCCACCCTATATGGAGCCCCGGTCCCTAAGACTCGGTGGGACTGCGGGCTGCAGGCCTCCGCTCCGTCATCTCAACCTGCTGTTTCCCGACTGCTGCCTCCACCGCGGCCAAAACTTCAGGATCCAAAACTGCCGAGCGCGCCACAGGTTAACGCAGCCAGCGGCTTCCGGGCTGTTGCTTGGTTACTAGAGCCCCGCCCAGCGCGCTTGCGTACATCCGGCGAGCCCAGTGCGCCAGCGCCTTCCAAAACCAGGTTCGGGGCCTGGGGATAGGGCTTTGTTGTGTCTTGTTTTATTCACCTGCTCTCTACAGGGTTCTGGGGAAGTATTGGAAAGGATACACGTGTAGCATTAGCCAGTACCTCGAGAATTCTCCAAAAGAAAGATGTTGCTCTCCACACCAGGCTTCACATATAACAAAAATGTTTATTACCACCTACTGATGTGCCAGAAACTATACCAGGTTCAAATGGGGACTAAAAACAGACAAGGTCCCTGCCCTCAGGAAGCTTACAGCATAATCACAGACAGCCGTCAACAACAGGAACCTAAAATCAAAACTGTGACAAGTGCTAATGTTACCATACATTTGATCAAAAGTCAAATGTTGGTGAAAACGGAAGTCAGCTTTTATTCAGGATCTGAGGAGAGATGTTAGATTTACCATCTCTCTGGTAAACCTGAAGAATGGCCAGACTAAAGCCATCTCAAAGACTCGGATTTACTGAGGGGTTTTTAAAGAGGGGGCCAAAAGAATGGAACATGGGAAATGAAAAGTAGGAGGGAGGGAAATGTGAGCAGCTGGGACTCCATGCAAGGAGTCAGGTGCAAGGCCTCACCAAGACTCCATCTGGTTTCTGCTCCCATCTTTCCTGTTATCTCAGGGTCTGGATAGTACATGCTTCCTGGCAAGTCTCTAGCTTCAGGCTGGCTGGAAAACAACTTTACATTCAGGTAAATAATGTCATCTTGCCCTATAACCAAGGTTCAAAATATCAAATAACCATGGGAAAAGAGGGAACTCAGAGAAATGTATGCCAAGGAAAAAACTGTCTTTTTAAAATTTGTCTGTAGCCCATGCGGTTTTAGGTCCCAACATGGCTTCAGTCCTGCTCACTCCAACACTGAGAAGGAAGCACACTGACTAGATATTAAGCTGATTATTACAAAAATATTTGCATTACTCAAGAAAGCAGAGATACAAGATGAGAAGCCCACCAGGGAAGGAAAGAACATTTCTGCAGAGGGAGCTGCATGTGCAAAAGCATGTGGCAAATGTAAGGGATGGGGGAAAGTCCAGTGTGTTTGGAGGTTAGAGAAAGTGGGAACTTGATGAGAGGCTGCCCTAATAGGCTGGAGCCAGGACAAGCAAAGCTTTGTAGGCTCTGATAAGGACTTTTCAAAGCATTCCATTCAAAAACAGAGCTAATTTGCTCCAGTAATACAACTTCCTTTAACTCCTGGTTTTCTACTGTTAAGACACAGCCATACGTGGATCAGCAAATTCATATTCAACACCTTCTAGATTCAAGGAACTGCGTTCTAAAAGTTTCCACTCTGATTGAGGAAGTTTGATATAGGTATATTTAGTGGTCAATCAATATAATCATCCACTTGTTACATCTTCAATTCCCTGTCCCACTCTGAGTTGCTGTAATCACTTGGCAAAACTCTGGTACTGGCCATTCCAACTTTCTACTTACTAAGTTCTTGGACTCTTACAGCTGGACCTGGTAGAGAAAAAAACACCCAACCATGCTGACTTTAAATTTATTATTGCTAATTTTAAATGGGCCCTTAAAGATGCTTGAACATCTTATTAAATGTCCCTGCTTCATTGATTCTGATATCCTCCTAGATGACAGTTTTATACCTTCTCTCATACCCACCATCTCTTCCCCTATGCTGTCTCAACCAATGACCTTGCTTTCTACTTCATTGATAACACTGAGTTAATCAGAAGAGAACATCCGTAAGCTCCCATCACTACTTCAGTCTTTCTATCAGCATCTTTACCCACAGACCTGTCCTAAGGAGCCCAATGAAATCTGAGCACAAGAAGCCTGAAGAAAACTACATAAAGGTATATCATAATCAAACTGCTCAGAACCAGTGATGAAGAAGAAAATCTTAAAAGCAGCCAGAGAAAAAGACATGTTATATATAGAGGAACAAAAATAAAGGTAACATCAGTTTCTCACTAGAAACAAAGCAAGCAAGAAGACAGTAGAACAACAGCTTGTATGTATTGAAAGAAGAAACTGACAACCTACAATTCTATAGGAAAAATATCTCTTTAAAATGAGGATATTTTTCATACATATAGAAACTGATAGAATTTATCAACAGTAGACCCTCATTATGAGAAATATTAAAGGAGGTGCTTCAAGCAGAAGGAAAATGATACCAGATGGAAATCTGGGTCTACACAAAGGAAAAACATTGGAAATGATAATTACTGGGGTAAATATATAAGATCATTTTTCTTATTATTTAAATCTCTTTAAAAAGATAATCGACTATTTAAAATATAGTAAAACATATTGTGAGATTTATAACATATGTAAAAGTAAAATGCATGGCAACAATATTATAAAGAGAAAAGAAATGGAAGTATGCTATTGTAAGATTCCTATGCTATTCCCAATATAACACTTCAAATGCTATATCACTTGAAGGTAGACTGTAATAAGCTGAAGATGTATACCATAAACCCTAAAGCCACTAAAATGATAAAAAAAAAAAATTAAAGGAAAAAAGCTTACAAAAGAGATGTAAGGGATATTTTATAATGGCCTTTTAACTCAGTCCACAGATTACCTTTTGTGGGGTTAATTAGTATCATAACCTTGGTTAAGGCCACTTATTTGACAAAATGATCTTCTGGAACATTTCTTTTAACTTCCATATTATCTCTTTTAGCATGGGCCTCAATGTTTGTAATAAGCATCTCACTAGGTAGTAGAAGTGTATTTAAAAATTCCTTAACTTATTGTCTATTTCTGATGGGGGCTCCACAGAGGGAAGAAAACTTTAGCTTCCAAAGCATCATTTACTACTCCAGAAATATACCTTCTGATACATGTTTACTCTCTGGTCTTTGGCTAGTTGACAAGCTCTAATAAGTGTGATAAATTCTGCCATCTGGACTGATTTTACCTCAGGTAGAGGATTGTCTTTTCTTTTCTTTTTTTTTTTTTTCCTTTTTTCGTGACCGGCAACGGATTGCAACCCTCAGTGTCAGCCCGTACCAGACCGGGATCGGCAACGGGATCGCAACCCTCGGTGTTGTGCCTGCACCTCGCTCAGCCAGTGAGCGGCCGGTCTGTATGTGGGATCCGAACCCTCGGCGGGAGCGCCGCCACGCTCCCAAGCGGCGCACTGTAGCAGTGCACCACCGGGCCGGCCCCAGAGGATTGTCTTTTCAAGGAGAGCTTAGGTAGTGATAGCATTCATGATAGCTCTCTAGTTTCAATATTGAGGTATGATCTATCAACATATAAGGTCAGGATTTTCAGTAGGAGTTGCTAATACATCTGAGCAAGGTACAGCAAGTTCCCAACTAAGGTAAGACATTTGTGAGTTTCCCCTTCTTCTGGTAAGGTCAGGTTAGTGGCAGGATTCAGGGTATTGCAGCAGTGAATAGTAACGTGAGAGGGAGAAAGCAACAGAAGCTCCTAAGAGGTTAACTGGCTAACCAGAAGTGTTGCATGTCCTTAAGTCAGTATTAAAGTTTGTACTGCATGAAGAACTGTGAGGCCAACCAGGGAGCCTAGAACTAATTCACCGGAAGCATTGACAAGTTTTGTGGTGGCAGTATTGCCCAAAGATAAGGCCTTTGTAGCTGGGGTGAGGGTGTGGCTATAGTGAGTGATGGGTTTTTGATAGTTCCCATAAAGCTGAGATAAAACCCCGAGGTTCGTCCAGAGCACTCATGCTGAAATAGACGTGTTTTAGTTAGAGATGGCTAGGGAAGAGGCTGTTGAAGCCTTCCTTAGATTATAGAAGGTTTGTTCGATATTTGCGAGAGAGGGGCTGTCACTGAGGACTTAGCCATTTCATAAAGAGGTGTCAGAATCTTAGAAAAACTTGGCATCCACTCTCAGAAATATCCAGTTTAACCTAGAAATTATTTCAAGTGTAATTTTGTGAGGGTGTAAAATAAGTTTAGATAGTTTTTAGCTTGTCATAACAAAATATTTTCTCCTTCTTAAATAAGGCATGCCCTAAATAATGAACTATGTTTTG